>NW_017671967.1:136723-230984 GCF_001879085.1 Nicotiana attenuata | reverse complement strand
ATATACTCTCGTCAATTCGCTTCCAATTAGCAGCACCATTTCCTTGATTATCTGAGGCTACCCGTTGCCTAAGAGTTTTATGAACTTCTTTTCAGAACTGAACTGAAACCTCGTACACGCAAATCTCGATCCTCCATAGCATACTGCATATACCATATCATCCAAGGATAGCAGGAAAACTTTTATCTCCCTTCCGAGCCACAGACATCTACGCACTCAACTAGTCAAGAACTTCCATTGATCCCATCTAGAAGAAAAATCATTACACATTCCATGTCTCTCATATTCGTAGAAAATGCACCTCTTCAACCACGGTAGAAATAAACAAGAACACTCTCAATTCCATTTGCATAAATTAAACTGCCAGGACGGAATCTTTCTAACTCGACCAAGCTAAGCAAGCCATCAAAACCCAAGAGCATTGCTGCAAAATACTTGTAAGGGCTCATTACCTCGAACACATACGAAGAATTAATCATATCCTTACCATACCGATTCGGTCTACTATCAAGCTATTCCATCTATCTAATTTCCCTTCTGATTCATCATCAACTTGATATTCCCCCTTGCTGTAGCACCACAGTTCCTCAACCCAAGCTCACTACACGAGACCCAAGAACAAGACCACATTGTCTAAGACCCATAAGCCACTGAATTCTCTCTCAAATATTCCCAGAAACACCACATTCCCAAAATACTTTACTCTGAAGAACTTCCTGCGAATCTAAATCCGTTACCTTTACTTTCCAGATACTGATACATAGAATCCCATAATTAACATAAAATACCACAAGTCTTGACCTTTTCCAATGAAAATACAGTCTCTAACCATATACACAACCTTAAGACACCTGATTGTTACATGTAGAATCTTGAACACGTTAATATCATTCTCGAGAGTCATTTACTTCTTATTCAAACTGCAATTCACCTGATCAAACGAACATAACCACCCGTTCCTCATTAGCACTCTGACACCGCAGGATATGACCTCATCCCAATACAAACAAACATCTTCCTACTCCATGCACCGAGAATTCTTTACCAACAACAGCTTAAGACATCCTGTGATTCTCACACATCTACGAAGCACCATATAACCTTTGTCAAAATTTTGCTTCACTCGTGCCATCCTCGGCTCAATTTCCGCAACCAGAACTGATTTGCCAGCATGCCTCAAACCGGAACCAACATAGCACATAACCGTACAATTAGCTAATCAATAGCAAACTCCCCAACTTGGCTCGAAGCCACAGATCAAAACACTCCCAACAACTCATAACGCACATACTCCATTGCTGCCTTAATATCATAGTGAGATTACACTCAATCCTTCATAAGCTTGTGGAAACACAAATCGTCTAGAATTTTTTTTTAACTCTTCTGCAAATCTCGCATTCACTCACACAACAGTTAAGCCCACTCTCTAGGCGATCCAATTTAGATGTCAACACATTTTCTTCACTTGTAAATGAGATCTTCTAATAGATAACATAAGGATCACACAACTTTAGAACACTCCACAGGAGATGACCCACCTGCTTTGCCTCCAATTACCATTTCTATATACCTTCCACCGTCCTAAACTGTACGCAGTCGCTTAGTCTTCCTGAGTCTGAACTCATACCGCAACATAAAATTTTTTTACTTCACTCTCAGCTGGAAACATGAAAAGATTCTTCACGCGCCCATAACTTAGGCTATACCTCGAATCGCAATGGAATTCAAACACCTAATAGTTCTTCTATCCTCCAGTAGGCCTTCCTCATCACCTCCAAGTCATATAGATGCACCTTGCAGCACTAACATACTCACCACGTAGCTAACCAGCCGTCACTCCCACTAATAGGGGCAATGCCGAACATATAAGTTCGAATCACTTGCTCACACAATCAGCACCTCGGCGCTCAAGTCATAGGAAAAGATCTGGCCTCATGTCCTCCAGACTGGCCCAACATAAACTCACAGAGATTACATCTCGCCCCTCGATCGAGGAATCATAAGCCATCAAGGCACATCTGATACTGAGCGCTCATGCGCGCGTACGAACACGTGGAAGGAATTTCAAGAGTTTCTTTTCAAGCTGAATCAAGGACGCACGATAAGAATTCAAGAATGTGAAGTTTTCCTAAAGGTTCTGCAGCCTCTCGAGGATAAGTACAGACGTCTCTGTACCGATCCACGAGACTCTACTAGACCGGCTCATGACTCGCGAGACCAAGTAACCTAGGCTCTGATACCAACTTGTCATGACCCCAACCCCGGTCGTGATGGCGCCCAACACACTGCTAGGCAAGCCCGACCAATTCCATAACTTTAACCATTTATACAACTCACGAATTACTTAACATGGATGAATTACTAAATCACAATACTGAATGTCTGAAATAAAGTTAAAACATGTGAAAAACCCAAGTAGAAATACTACTACACAGCCCGAAGAATCCGGTGTCACAAGTCTGAGCCTCTAATATACAAGTGTCAACCTAATACATAATGTTCTGAAGAAATGCCGAATAAAAATAAATAGGATAGATGGGAAGATCAGGACTGCGGACGTCATGCAGCTACCTTGATGCTCCCGGATGTGATGCTCAACAGAGAAAAGTCTCACTCAGCCTCAGTGGGTGCACCTGAATCTGCACACAAGGTGCAGGGAGTAAAGTGAGTACTTCCAACTCAGTGAGTAATAAACATAAATAAAGACTGAGAATAAGAAGTCCTGAATAAGCACAAAGTATTTCAATAAATACAGCAACTCGAACCCAGCATCATGAATTCAATAAATCAATGAAAATGCTTAAGGAAATACCACAACAGATAAATAAGTAAATGCCAATCAAATATGCAATGCAACACATAAACCGGTACTCTCCAGTACCCGCTGTGGCGTGCAGCCCGCTCCATTTATTTATCGTCGACGGCGCTCACTGGAGGTGTGCAGACTCCGGGAGGGGCCCCTTACGGCCCAAGCGCAATAATAAGCCATCTCGTGGCATCAACCAGGCCCTTGGCCTCATATCAATATCAATATAGTACCGCTGCGGCGCGCAACCCGATCCATAATCAGTCCAAAATCACATAAGCCCCTCGGGCATAACAATATAGAAATATTCGGCCCAAACTTCCTTTGAAAATATTAATTAAGTTTCAAGTGAGAGAAAAGGTGGCTGAGTTTACAAAACGGCATTAAAAACCAGGACTAAGTTCATTAGTATGTAAAATGGTAAGAAACCAGTAATAACAATCCCTGAAGGATTAAATCAATTGGCACGAAGCCCAAATATAGCAAGCGGCTCAAATTATAATGATAATAAATGAATTTCAGTCAAATACGCAGTATATTCATCTACCGGGACGGACCAAGTCACAATCCCCAACGGTGCTCTACCCCACGCTCGCTACCCGGCATGCAAGTCACCTCAATATAGCACTACGATGTGCAAATACGGGGTTTCAAACCCTCAGAGCATCATTTACATCTATTACTCACCTTAAGCCGGCCAAAAGTCTAGCTCGCTATGCCCTTGCCTCTCGAATCGACCTCCTCGCGCGCCGAATCTGATCAAAACCACAACGAATACATCACAATGTGCCAAAGGAACAATACCCAATCGAAAACAATCGAAAAATAGCGAAAATCTCGAAATTAGCAAAACCCGAGCCCCGGGCCCACTTCACGAAAATCAGAAAATTTAACATCAACGGGTTCCTCATCTCGCCCCGAGTCCATGCATATAAAAATTACCAAAATCGGAGTCCAAATGACCCCTCAAATCCCCATTATACCTCTCTTAAGTTTCAAGCCCTAACCTCCATTCTTAACCCTTGATTCCTTTATTTTTCAGTCTAAATTCATGTATTTACACCATAAAATCATGTTTTAAGTCCAAGAATTCATACCTGATCAAAGTCCTTGAAACCCTCTTCAAAATCGCCCAAAAACTCTCCAAGTCCGAAGTGAAATAGGTTACTCTTTCAAAAATTCGCGAAGAAGACTAATTTAATATTCTGCCCAGGCTTCTCGCTTCTGCGGTCCCGTTTCCGCTTATGCGGGACCGCTTCTGCGGCCATTATACCGCTTCTGCGGTTTTTCACTTAAAGGCTTCGACCGCTTCTGCGGCCCAGAAATCGCACCAGCGGGACCGCTTCTGCGGTCCACACTTCCGCTTCTGCGGAACTTGCCCTGAGTCCAAGACTCGCTTCTGCGACTTCCTCCTCCGCTTCTGCGTGACCGCACCTGCGGTCCCATAACCGCAGGTGCGAAAATACCAGATACCAGCAGACCTTAACCATGCAAAAATTCCGAAACTCTCCGTTTAACCATCCGAACTCACCCCGAGGCCCCCGGGACCTCAACCAAAAATACCAATGCATCCTACAACGTTATTCAAACTTGTTCCAATCATAAAAACACATCCAACAACACAAAAATCATCAATTCTCATCGAATTCAAGCCTAAGTTCTTCCAAAACTTCCGAAACACGCATTCGATCAAAAACCCAACCAAATCACCTCCGAATAACCTGAAATTTTGCACACACATCCCAAATCACCTAACGAAGCTACAGCAACTCTCGGAATTCCATTCCGACCCTCGGATCAAAATCTCACCTATCAACCGGAATTCGCCAAAATACTAACTTCGCCAATTCAAGCCTAATTCTACACCGGACCTCCAAAATCACTTCCGATCACACTCCTAAGTCACAAATCATTCCCCGAAGCTAACCGAATCGTCGGAATCCACATCCGAGCCCTCTAACTCATAGGTCAACATCCGGTTGACTTTTCCAAAACAAGCCTTCCTTAAAGAGACTAAGTGTCTCATTTCCTTCCAAAAATCAACCCAATTCAACTCGTTCACACAAGACACTGATAATGAAGCATAACGAAGCAGGAAATGGGGGAAACGGAGCGGTTCTCATGAGACGACGGGTCGGGTCGTCACATCCTCCCCAACTTAAACAAACGCTCGTCCTCGAGCGTACCCAGAGTTGTCCTAGAAGCCAACCAATAGCTGAATGACCTTACCAAGCATATACCCGGGGGTGATCCCACGTCACCCTATCTCGCATAGGTCCGATAACACAACATAGCTGAAATTTCACAATCCATCTAGTCCATAAACCATAGAACCACATTGCACTTTCCGAAATCATACACAAGATCAGAACCTCACATCTATACTCAGAATAAGCCCGAACCAGCTGTAATAACCCATACCTGCAACCTCAGGTGCAATCATATGATATACTACATAACCCAAACACTCGAAACGATAACTTCTATTCACAGCAGTTGCCCACAACACCCGAATACCGGTAGAAAACCTCTTATCAACTAAGGTCTTATTCCAACACTTTCATATACTGCCAACGATAAATGAAACACGCAATAAACCGTAACCATTTCTCAGATCAACCATTCATGAAGCCACTTCCCTTTTGACTAATACCACAGCAGATTCCGAGCCGAACCTCGATATTATCCTTCCAACAAGCTGAAATCAAATCCGTTCGTATTCATTAGTGACCCCAACGATCACCTCGAATCCAACACACCACTCTGGTGATATGACACCTCAATACAGGCCTAAGCCACAACTTGCATAATACGCGCACCAATAAGAAACGGTCTGAACATACTCAAATCATGAAAAATGACTCAAACGAAAGAGCTGTACCTCAAGCTCATCAGTACCATCACAACACAAGGCTGAGACCCCGTCTCACATCATAGAAATAGAACACCTGAATCTACCCCGAAAGGTCATATCTCCACGTGGCCTCGCTACAATGCGCGATCCTATCCAAACACTGTTACACATGAAACACCTCAAGTCACTATGCTCAAAATCGACAGCCACGCACAATTTGATGTCTGGAACCAAAGCAATTCATTACACCCACGGTGAAACAAATAACATACGCCACGCAACCCGATAGGTCATAACCAATACTCCATTTACCGAGCAACACCCAATTACTCTTCCCGCTCGACTCTCACTATGAATCCCCAATAGAACCGCACCACATGTGCCCATAACCAACAAATCATAACGTCTCACAACACCGAAAAGCAACTCATAGCTCTCCTCAGATCACTAACAAGCTCAATAACGATCGAATCAACCTATCCCTCAACAATACAATTCGGGGCCAACCAAGCCAACTCAAGCTAAACACGTATCCACATCGGCCTACCAACGAACTCATTACCAAGAAAGCCTGAAGCTGCTCCTTCCACTACTATAACTCCTGCCGGAGCCGTACGATACGGTGCCCGGCACCAAATCAATATCGAAATCCACAACCTCGCCCGGCGACATGCCCGGCCACAAGAAACGCATCCGAAAAGTCCCTTAACACCGGAACGGAACCAATGGTAGGAACCTCTGCACTGACATCCATCACGAAGGCCCAATTAAGAAAAGCAATCCTTCCCAGCCGTCCGCTGGGTCTTTGAAATATAAACCACTCTGCAAGAACATAATCCAATGCACCTCGCCACTCAACCCGTGGCATTTCCGGCATAGCCCGTAGCGCAATAGTTCAGCATCACCTAACACTAAGACAACCAGTCTGAATTTCAACATCACATCCAAAATCTAACATACCAGCAAATAAAGATCCACTCGAGCCTCCAAATCCCGATTGCCGCTAAACGGTGCCGAATACACACGATCCACAACCACGACATAGCCTGTACATGAGAACTCCCAGTCTCCAACTCCATATAGCACACGAATCATCATACCTGATCCCAATTTTGCCGTCCGAACGCATACCACACCTTAAATACCCCATCACTCCACGATAGATACTTTAAAATTTCCTGTGCCACCAAGCAAACCCGAATACCACCAGTTGATCCAACAAGAAAATGCCGCAATACTACCGAAGTATCATCAGTTTAATCACATTACCCTTTTTCTGAGACATATACTCTCGTCAAATCGCTTCCAATTAGCAGCACCATTTCCTTGATTATCTGAGGCTACCCGTTGCCTAAGAGTTTTATGAACTTCTTTTCAGAACTGAACTGAAACCTCGTACACGCAAATCTCGATCCTCCACAACATACCGCATATACCATACCATCCAAGGATAGCAGGAAAACTTTTATCTCCCTTCCGAGCCACAGACATCTACGCACTCAACTAGTCAAGAACTTCCATTGATCCCATCTAGAAGAAAAATCATTACACATTCCATGTCTCTCATATTCGTAGAAAATGCACCTCTTCAACCACGGTAGAAATCAACAAGAACTCTCTCAATTCCGTTTGCATAAATTAAACTGCCAGGACGGAATCCTTCTAACTCGACCAAGCTAAGCAAGCCATCAAAACCCAAGAGCATTGCTGCAAAATACTTGTAAGGGCTCATTACCTCGAACACATACGAAGAATTAATCATATCCTTACCATACCGATTCGGTCTACTATCAAGCTATTCCATCTATCTAATTTCCCTTCTGATTCATCATCAACTTGATATTCCCCCTTGCTGTAGCACCACAGTTCCTCAACCCAGGCTCACTACACGAGACCCAAGCACAAGACCACACTGTCTAAGACCCATAAGCCACTGAATCCTCTCTCAAATATTCCCAGAAACACCACATTCCAAAATACTTTACTCTGAAGAACTTCCTGCGAATCTAAATCCGTTACCTTTACTTTCCAGATACTGATACATAGAATCCCATAATTAACATAAATACCACAAGTCTTGACCTTTTCCAATGAAAATCAAGTCTCTAACCATATACACAACCTTAAGACACCTGATTGTTACATGTAGAATCTTGAACACGTTAATATCATTCTCGAGAGTCATTTACTTCTTATTCAAACTGCAATTCACCTGATCAAACGAACATAACCACCCGTTCCTCATTAGCACTCTGACACCGCAGGATATGACCTCATCCCAATACAAACAAACATCTTCCTGCTCCATGCACTGAGCATTCTTTACCAATAACAGCTTAAGACATCCTGTGATTCTCACACATCTACGAAGCACCATATAACCTTTGTCAAAATTTTGCTTCACTCGTGCCATCCTCTGCTCAATTTCCGCAACCAGAACTGATTCGCCAGCATGCCTCAAACCGAAACCAACATAGCACATAACCGTACAATTAGCTAAATCAATAGAAAAACTCCCCAACTTGGCTCGAAGCCACAGATCAAAACACTCCCAACAACTCATAACGCACATACTCCATTGTTGCCTTAATACCATAGTGAGATTAAACTCAATCCTTCATAACCTTGTGGAAACACAAATCATCTAGAATTTTTTTTTAACTCTTCTGCAAATCTTGCATTCACTCACACAACAGTTAAGCCCACTCTCTAGGCGATCCAATTTAGATGTCAACACATTTTCTTCACTTGTAAATGAGATCTTCTAATAGATAACATAAGGATCACACAACTTTAGAACACTCCGCAGGAGATGACCCACCTGCTTTGCCTCCAACTACCATTTCTGTATACCTTCCACACCGTCTTAAATTGTACGCAGTCGCTTAGTCTTCCTGAGTCTGAACTCATACCGCAACATAAAATTTTTACTTCGCTCTCAACTGGAAACATGAAAAAATTCTTCACGCGCCCATAACTCGGGCTATACCTCGAATTGCAATGGAATTCAAACACCTAATAGTTCTTCTATCATCCAGTAGTCCTTCCTCATCACCTCCAAGTCACATAGATGCACCTTGCAGCACTAACATACTCATCACGTAGCTAACCAGCCGTCACTCCCACTAATAGGGGCAATGCCAAACATATAAGTTCGAAACACTTGCTCACACAATCAGCACCTCGGTGCTCAAGCCATAGGAAAAGATCTAGCCTCAAGTCCTCCAGACTGGCCCAACATAAACTCACAGAGATTACATCTTGCCCCTCGATCGGGGAATCACAAGCCATCAAGGCACATCTGATACTGAGCGCTCATGCGCGCGTACGAACACGTGGAAGGAATTTCAAGAGTTTCTTTTCAAGCTGAATCAAGGACGCACGATAAGAATTCAAGAATGTGAAGTTTTCCTAAAGGTTCTGCAGCCTCTCGAGGATAAGTACAGACGTCTCCGTACCGATCCACGAGACTCTACTAAACCGGCTCATGACTCGCGAGACCAAGTAACCTAGGCTCTGATACCAACTTGTCACGACCCCAACCCCGGTCGTGATGGCGCCCAACACACTGCTAGGCAAGCCCGACCAATTCAACAACCTTAACCCTTTTTATACAGTTCATGATTCAATTAACACAAATAATTACTAAGTCATAATACTGAAACTCTGAAATATAATTAAAACATGCGGAAAACCCAAGTAGAAATACTACTACACAGCCCGAAGAATCCGGTGTCACAAGTCTGAGCCTCTAATACACGGGTGTCAACCTACTACATATTGCTCTAAAGAAATGCGGAAATAAAGCAAATAGGTTAGATGGGAAGATCAGGACTGCGGACGTCATGCAGCTACCTTGATGCTCCCAGATATGATGCTCGGCAGAGAAATCCTCACTCAGCCTCAGTGGGTGCACATAGATCTGCACACAAGGTGCAGGGAGTAATGTGAGTACTTCCAACCCAGAGAGTAATAAACATAAATAAGGGTTGAGAGTAAGAAATCCTGGATAGGCACAATGTAAGCTATAATTACAGCAGTTTAATCCAGATAATATCAACTCAATAAACCAATGAAAACAATGATGCTGCAACAGATA
Source organism: Nicotiana attenuata (assembly GCF_001879085.1). Lineage (NCBI taxonomy): Eukaryota > Viridiplantae > Streptophyta > Magnoliopsida > Solanales > Solanaceae > Nicotiana > Nicotiana attenuata. The sequence goes on along the minus strand of NW_017671967.1, from coordinate 221,225 downwards.
AGTAAATGAATGACAATCAATTAAGAAATGCAACAAATAGTACGGTACTCTTTAGTACCCACTGCGGCGTGCAGCCCGCTCCATTTATTTATCGTCGACGGCGCTCACTAGGGGTGTGCAGACTCCAGGAGGGGCCCCTTACGGTCCAAGCGCAATATCAAGCCATCTCGTGGCATCCATTAGGCCCTAAGCCTCATATCAATATCATATCAATATCAACTAAGCCCTTCGGGCACGATAATATAGAAATATTCAGCCCAAACTTCATTAGAAATATTATTTAAGTTCCAAGTTTTGAGAATAAGTGGCTGAGTTTGCAAAACAATACTAAATACTAGGACTGAGTTCAATTGTCTGAAAATATGGTAAGAAACCAGTAAAAATAATCCCTGAAGGATTCAATCAGTTGGCACGAGGCCAAATTATGACAATTAATCCATTTTTATAAGGATCTCACTAAGTTTCAATCAATTAGGTAGTAATTTTATTAAGAGGGACGGACCAAGTCACGATCCCCGACGGTGCTCTACTCCATGCCCGTTATCCGGCGTGCAAGTCACCTCAACATAGCACTACAATGTGCAAATTCGGGGTTTCAAACTCTCAACACAGCAGTTACATCTATTACTAACCTCAAGCCGGCCAAAATCCTAGCTCGCTATGCCCTTGCCTCTCAAATCGACCTCCTCGCGCGTCGAATCTGACCAAAACCACAACGAATACATCACATTATGCTATAGCATCAATACCCAATCGAAAATAATCGAAAAACATCAATAATCCCGAAACTGACAAAACCCGAGCCTCGGGTCCACTTCTCGAAACTCAGAAATTTTTACAGAAAAGTGTTCTTTATCTTCTCCCGATTCTGTACATATAAATAACATGAAAATCGGAGTCTGTTTGACCCCTCAAATCGACCCCTTAAGGTCTCATAATCTCAGGCCCCCAAATCCTATTTTTCTACTATTTTTTCATGAATTAAAGGCTGGGATTATGGTCTATAATCACCCATAAACTAGTTTTAATAATCAAATCACTTACCTCTGTGATACCCACTGATTTTCTCTCTTAAAAATCACCTCAAAAGCTTCTTCCCGTTCAAAAATTGGAAGAAAACTCGACCTGCTCATTATAGGTATACAGTTCACGCGTTTTACTGCTTCCAATGGATTCCTTGTGAAATTCTAATGAAATTAGGCTTTTGAATCACTCAATTTGACCTTATAATGAAGGAGATATGTAGGTTTTAAGATTTGCAAATAGAGTAGGTTTTTAATACGCCGTCAGGGGAAATTTTGACATTAACCTGAAAATCTGGGCAACCTTGGTAAAATGGCCATAAAATCCTCATACGATATCCAAATTCGACGATTCTTTTTGTTACGGTTCCGTAATTAAGATACGGATCTAATGCTTCATTCAAAACAGTAATCGGAGCTTATGTGTTTTTAATATAATATCATTTATGCTTGAAGAAACGACGTCGAAGCATTAGAAAAACGAGCACAACGCAGCCCAAACCTATCCGAAACTCACCCGAGCTCCTCGGGACCGCATACGAACATACTAACACGTCACATATGATCATTCAAACTTTGTTGCACTCTCAAAACACCAAAACTAACATCAAAACACCAAATTTACATCGGATTCAAGCCTAAGTTCTTCTAAAACTTCCGAAACATGTGTTTGATAAAAAACCCAACCAAATCACCTCCGAATAACCTGAAATTTTGCACACACATCCCAAATCACCTAACGAAGCTACAACAACTCTCAGAATTCCATTCCGACCCTCGCATCAAAATCTCACCTATCAACCGGAATTCGCCAAAATACTAACTTCGCCAATTCAAGCCTAATTCTACACCGGACCTCCAAAATCACTTCCGATCACAATCCTAAGTCACAAATCATCCCCCGAAGCTAACCGAATCGTCGGATCCACATCCGAGCCCTCTAACTCATAGGTCAACATTCGGTTGACTTTTGCAAAACAAGCCTTCCTTAAAAAGACTAAGTGTCTCATTTCCTTCAAAAAATCAACCCAATTTAACTCGTTCACACAAGACACTGATAATCTAGCATAACGAAGCAGGAAATGGGGGAAACGGAGCGATTCTCATGAGACGACGGGTTGGGTCATCACAATCCTGCAGCCACTGGTACCATCAATGAACCAAAACCTTGCGAGCAACATGCAAGACATGTAGAATATTCCGGGGAACCCACAGACCCTAATACCACCAAATATTCCTCTCAATCTTCCATTCTTTGCTTCGGAAGAGATGTCAATGGTGAACCCTATCTTCACTCGTTGGGATGTGCAACACCCCCACCTCCAACTGTCCAACAACAAGATCCACCTGCTCAAGCAGAAGAACTAGCTCAACCCCAACTACAAGAGAACATGCAAGAGCAAGAACAAGGTCCAGAGGAGAAGGAAGAACACATTCATCCCCAGGGGGAACCAAGAGTGGCATTCTCAAGCCTAAACAAGGTAAAAATTCTAATCTTCAAAGAAAGGCTCGACAAGAAATGCATCATGATTTGTCCAATGACCCTGTTCAGATGCTCAATCGATATAAGGACCCCACACGATCCAAAAGAAGGATTAAACGTGGTCATCCTAGTTCCATCCCACAAAAGGAACACTGCGATGGCAATAAGGGACAACCACCACAACATACTCACTCCCCCATCAATGAATCAACCAATTAACTTGTGCGAGGTGCTAACAACCCTAACTTCAGAAGGAACCTTAGGGAACTTATGGATACTCATAAGCCTAGTATGATTGCACTTCTGGAAACTACAATGGCCACTCATATATCCATTTTTGAGGAGTTCAACTTCAGAGAAATGATAGAAGTGTCAGCAGAAGGGCAGGCTGGTGGAATGGTGATTCTATGGAATCATAATAGGGTTGTAGTGAACAACTTCACTAGAAGAAATCAGGAAATCCATGCCATGATAAAGGTACAACCTAACCACAAATCTTGGTTATTTAGTTCTATTTATGCTAGTACTAGTAAGTATATATTCTTTGGCAAAACATATAAAATATTTCTGAAAATTATAAAGGGGCGTGGTTGATGGGGGGCGACTTTAATGATGTTACTAGAGCTGATGAAAAAATTGGAGGCAAAGCTGTTAATCAAAATAGAGCTAGAAAAATAATTGCTAGCCTTAACCACTATAAATTACTTGACCTAGGTTTCAAAGGGTCAAAATTTACATGGTCAAATCATAGGAAAAGAAATAAGGGATTAATTATGGAAAGACTAGATCAAGTGTATGCCAATATGAAATGGCTTGATCAATATCCCCAAGCCTCTATTATACACCTTCCTAAGATATACTCGGACCATAATCTTATACTAGTCTCCCTAAATAATATTTATAAAAACCGCATGGACAAACCCTTTAGATTAGAAACAATATGGTGCTGCCTTCCGAATTTTCTTAATCTAGTGGAAAAAAATTGGACTAACAAAGATCTACTAAATGCAACTACTTCTTTTGAAGAGGATAGAAGACACTGGAGTAAAGAAAATTTTGGTAGTATACATAAAAGAAAAAGAAAAATCCTGGCTAGACTATAAGGGATACAAAGAAGTCCTATTTATCTTACTAGTACTTTTCTCCAACAATTAGAGGACAATCTCACACAAAAATATAATGACATCCTCAAAGTGGAAGAAGACTACTGGAAATTAAGATTCAGAGTAATGTGGCTAAACGATGGTGATGCTAATACTAAATTTTTCCACATAAGTACTACAAATAGAAGAAGAATTAATAAAATAGTTTTCTTCAAGGATGACATGGGAAATTGGATAGATGGCCATCGAAGTATAATGACTCATACTATTAACTACTTCAAGGACCTCTTTGCCACCTCTCATTCTCATTCTAATAGGCACACAAACATAAAAGAGTCCCCTATAGCAACTAAAAATGATCTGTCGTGCCTAGACTTACCCCTTAATAATCAAGAAATTAGGAAGGCAATATTCTCTTTTAAACCCTACAAATCACCCGGTCCAGATGGTCTACACCCCTTTTTCTATCAAAAATATTGGAATACCATCAAGGATAGTGTAAATGTATTCTGTCACAAAGTTTTTAATGACTGTCGCATTCCTACAATCATCATCAATACTTACCTGTGCCTAATTCCTATGTTTGAAAATGCCAGTAACTTGAAAAACTTTAGGCCTATTAGCCTTTGCAACACCATTTATAAAATTATTACCAAAATCATTGCCAATAGATTATGACCTTTTCTCAATAATCTAATTGGTCCTCATCAAGCAAGTTTTATTAAGGGTAGACGAGCTTGTGATAACGCTCTTATTATTCAAGAAGTAGTTACTTACATTAGAAATTCAAAAGCTAAGGAAGGCAATATGATCCTTAAAATAGATCTTGAAAAGGCTTTTGATAAACTTGAGTGGTCCTTTGTTCATAGAACCTTAAAATACTTCGAATTTCCAATAAAAATCACCAACCTAATTATGTCGTGCATAACCACTCCTAGTTATTTTGTCCTAGTTAATGGTACCAAATCATACCTCTTTACCCCAACAAGAGGGATTCGACAAGGTGATCCAATGCCCCCCTACATCTGTATACTATGTATAGAAATGTAGTCAATCATGATCAATCACAAAATTAACATCAAGAAATGGGATGCTTCAAAGATTAACCCTATAAGTCCTACTCTATCGCACCTATTTTTTGCCGATGACATAACCCTCATAGGCAAATCTAATACTAAAACAACTCTCACAATGATCCAAAGCCTTAATAACTCCTGCCTTCTTTCAGAACAATCTATTAACAAAACAAAGTCTACATTATTATTATCTCCAAATTGCTCCAAAACAACTAGGAAAGAATTGTTTTCCATCCTGAACATCAAGCTTAGTGATAAATTTGGTATCTACTTAGGTTTCCCTATAATTAACTCCAAACCTATTCATAAAGACTATCAATTTGTGATTGATAGAATGAGAATAAAATTGGGAAGCTGGAAAGCTAGATGGCTAAATATGGCTGGTAGATGCACTCTAGTCACCTCCACTCTCAACAACATTCCAAATCATATCATGCTATACTCCCATCTCCCTACAAAAACAATCAAGTACATTGATAAGATACAAAGTGATTTCATATAGAACTCCACTCCCGATAAAAGAAAGATTAATCTCCTGAGTTGCGACTCAATTACGAAGGATAAACAAAAAGGGGGACTAGGAATTAGGAAAGCTAGAAGCAAAAACACAACCTTACATACTAGTCTAGCTTGGAGATTGATAAACACTACCTCCCTATGGACCCAAATTTTAGCTAGTAAATATGCAAATACTAGAAATAAAAATCATCACTCATTCATTTGAAAAAGTATACTGAAAGGCTGGTACTACTGCAATAAAGGAACTGGGTGGGACATAAGCAATACCAATCTTAACATTTGGGAATCAAATTGGATTCCTAATATTAGTAACTTAAGAACTTCTATCGAAGGACCCCTAAACCTTAATGAAGACAAGCTCACAATTGGTAAGATAATTTCGGGGAAAAATTAGGACCTCACAAAGTTATCTTTTGAGCTGCCAAACAGCATCTTACATAACATAAACGCTATCATGAACTACAACATTCCTAGGGCTGATTCTCACCGTAATATCTGGAGTCTCAGCTCAAACGGGATGTTCTCTACCTCTTCGTGCTATAAGCTCATTGATAAATACGAACCTTGCGACAAAGATTACAACTGGCTGTGGAAACTTCAATGTCCAAACAAAATAAAAATATTCATCTGGAAATGCTATCATAATAGGATCCCCACAAGGACCTATCTAGCCCATACAGGGATAAACATTAACCCAAAATGTCCCACATGCAAATTACACGATGAAAATATTCATCATATTTTTTGGGATTGTCCTACTATCAAACACATCTGGACTGACCTTGGAATACACATCAATTCCACCCTAAAAGACCACTGGATAGACCAAATAAGGAATGCAAATCATACTTTCCTCCATACACACTTTAAATGGGAGAATCTTTATCCGTTCGCAATTTGGCTAATCTGGAAAAATAGGAACAACAATAACCATAATAATACTAACTATAGCCTAAACTGGAAACTGTTATAAAGCACGTTGTTGAATATATCCTTCTTACAAAGAAAGGTATCAATAGTACAGTACAAAAACAAATAAAGATACACTGGCATAAACCACCTAAAGGCTGGTACAAATTCAATATTGATGGTGCTTTCATTGGAAATATTTTCCAAGGTGGTATAGGTGGAGTAGCAAGAAACAACACAGGAAGCTGGATACTAGCTTTTCACATGAAAGTTCCAACCTTATCAGTAACACAAGTGGAGCTCCAAGCCCTAAGAGGATGCCTGCAAATCATAATGCAGCACAATTTAACGCCAGTGAAAATAGAGACAGATGCATCAGAGACTATCAATATGTTAGACAATGACCACCATACTTACCCAAAACTAATCTATGAATGCAGGTGGTTGATGAAACAAACAAGGAGGAAGGACCAGGTTGTACTCAGGCATAGCTTCGGGCAAGGGAACGGGGTGGCACATGCCTTGGCAAAAATGGCACTGATGCAGACCAACATAAATAAAGTCTCCCTTATGGCAACTCCACCGGAACCAGCAATACAACCGTATCAGAAGGATCTGGAGGGTTTTTATTTTGTTAAATATGTTTGTGCTAGTACTTGTTTGAAGTTGGTTGCTTTAGGAAACTTAGATGCCTTGTATGGCACTGATAATATCATGTAATATGTTGAATGTTTAGTTATTAATATTATGTCCTTTTCGTTCAAAACAAAATGTTCTAAATTAAGATTAATAACAATGTTTACCGTTAAAATGGTAATAACTATTAAATTTGTTGATGGGACTCTAAAAATACGTGATATATTTTTTTGCTAGTTGTAGAGCAGTTGATGCTATGTATATGAAGTTTAAGGTAGAGATGCAAACTAAAATGGAGTCGTAATCGAACCGAAAGATAGCTGTTCAGGGCCTCGAGCTAGTCGATTTAGGGCCCTCGAGGTCGATTCCCGAGACCGGTCTCGGGCTATTAGGGCCAGCCAGGGAAGGGCTAATAGATGCGATAATTTTAAAGGAGGCTCTTTATGGCCGATGATAAGCAATAAATGAAGAACAAGTATGAAGATAATATAATAGAGCAACAATATCGAGAGAGTGTATTAGAGAGAAAAGAGAGAGAGAGTTATCATATATTTCATGTAGAGTAGTTAGAGCAACATCAGTTCTCTACAAAATAGTAAGGATCCCCATTATATAGGAGAGGAAACCTAACATAGTATGAGAGCATTAATTACGAAGATAAGGGTGATGGGACAACTCGATAGCACCAGGCTCTGCCAGTGCTAGTTGCACGCCTTGGGAACTCCCCATCCCCGATATTACCATTAGGTCGGGTGTTCGTGGACTTCGAGGGGGAGAACTCGACTGAAACCTTACAACCTCGAGATCTCGAGATGATCTCCCAGAAATGCAATGCTGAAGAGAAATCGGGCCATCCAATTTTACCGTATGCAGATAGTCTCCGCATTTCCTATAACGAAGTAATAGCAAACGATTTTGAATTGCCATTTCGAGGGCATCATTGCCCTGACGTCATCCTATAAAAGCATTAAATGTCGTATCCCAGAAAACCGTGCAAGGGTCGCTGTCAAATTTGATTATCGAGGAACCCACAAACTGTCTATCGGCTCGTCCTTTCCGCTGCCCAAGCGGTTCCTATAAATATATCGACAGTTTGATACTCTGCATCTTCAAATTCACGAGTCAAAACCCATCATCTTTTACACTCTTCCATCTTGTTTTAGAGAAAAATTTTACCACTGATATTGCTAGGACTTCTAGAACGGTCCCTCGGCGGAACGAAGTCGCATAACCACCTCGATCGCCTAAAGAGAAAACCAAAGCAATACCTTCCTTGGAACAGTGCACTCTACCCAATCATGATATGTCGAAATATTTTACCATCGATGCTACTTCATCTACACCGGGTCGATGTGAACATGTGTCCCGATACATTAGCGTCGTGACTAACATATGAACGGTGAGGACAGACTGCCGATCGAGCAAGGCAGTTGAGGTGGAGATTCCCAATCCTAATGAGAATATAATGGACTATAAGGTCGACTTCCTTCACGTGTATACCTACCCTTTCACCTTGGATCTTGATAATTATTCTGAATCCTCTCCCCCGGAGATAGACCCGGTAATCCTTGACTTATGCGACAAGTACCAAGTGATGCTTGGTTAGATCTATCCTTCTTTCTAGAGGATAGTATTGATGCTCCGTCATTTCACTGAAGGGGTTGAGGGCGAGACCTTTAACCTCAACCATTTGATTAGGACGTATAGCCCTTGATTTTATCGAGGTTTGATCAGGCTCCATCATCGATCCAAAAAATCATTTTTCTCGAGCGTCGACGAGGGAAAGGATCGAGGGTGGATGAGCAGGTTCGTCCGGGTAAAGACCTCGGATATCATCCTGGCCCGGAGGATGTCTTTTCCGGAAAAATGGAACACACAGCGTAAGCAGTATTCCCTTAACCGCGTTTTATAAGTAATATTTTTCTTTTGGAATAACGACCTCTCTCGGCCTCCTATAGCTGTAGCTTGGTACCCCGAGGCGGTTCCGAGTTTGCCAGGATGGATCAAATGGTTAGACAAGGCATTCCTATACCTTGTTCGGTCCTGCACCGACCTTGCCAAGGAGCTATGGGTGGCCAAGAATCATGGTAGAGTTTCCTTACCGCCTGTGCCTCAGATTTGTGTTTCTCCCAGCGTCCTTGTGAAGATAACTTGCGGTTACTGCATTTGTGTAGGTCTTGGCGAGAATATGCTGATGAGGCCGCCTCCTGGCGACGAAGTGGAGGCATCGGAGCTCGGCAAGGGAAAGAAGAGGGAAGGTAAGGCGGCTATTGATCTTCTTGCGACAAAGAAATCTAGGTCACTCAAGCATCAAGCCGCTACTAGGACCTCTGCTTCAATTGTAGGGGAAAATCTCGGTGCTGAGGATGAGGACGACGATGAGTGTCCGTTTGTATGGAGGACGAGGTCTAGTGTGGGAGCCTCGCAGGTGTCTCGATCGGAGGCCGGTGAATCTGGGACGGCCGACTCGGGTCGATCTTGTAGACCGAAGACCCTTAAGGAGGGTGTTAATGTGGCCTCGGATCGCAAGACTGTGTTTGGCGCAATTTCCGCTAGGGAGACCGTTGCCATCGATCCTGAATGGTCGGGGCCCAAAGCTTTACAGGAGCAGGGGTTGCCTCTTGGGGAATTCGACGACATGAATGATTTCATCTCGTGCTTTAAGGTCTCGTCAGGGGAACTAAGGGACGCTCGAGATGCGAACGTCGTCAAAACGGGGATGCCTCTCAATAGGGGAGGCTCACTTGCCAACATCTTTGGCAGTGTTAGTGATAACATCGATTTTGACGTTCCTGGCACCATTAAGGCGGCAGAGAGATCCATGCAGCAGGTGATAGCTGTCTTTCGTATACCTCTTTTAGTCTCGGGTGTCGTTATTCATTTTTCTTTTCTAACTCTTCTGTTGTGCCGTAGTGCAAGGATATGTACGGTCATGCCATCTTTCAGCTCCGTGAGGAGCTTTCTTACCGTGAGAAAGAGTGCAAGAATCTTGCTTCGATGCTGCGGGAGTCGGAGGCTCATTCTGCCCGAGGAGAGAAAGAATCAGGAAAGCTCTGAGCCGCTTTGGAGAGAGCATTCCAGGAAAAGGCTGATCTCACTGCGCAGGAATTTAGTCCTGCTTGTACCCGACCTTTTCACCCATACTTCGATGCAGATTGGCTTACTTTTCTTTTGCAGGTTGAGCAAAATGATTTGCAGATTCGTCGACTGAACGCGGAGATCCTCGGGCTTAGGAAGCAAAGCGAGGTAGCGACAGCAGAACTGGCGTCATCTCATGATCTTCTCGAGGATGCTCCTAAGGAGATCACTGTATTGAATGAGGCCATGTCCGAGATTGAAAGAAATGCTGCGACTTATCTGGAGGATGCAGCAACGGCGCACAAAATAGGTTGTGACATATCGATAGCAGTTGATCAGAAACTAGCTCGGGTTATTAAACATGCTAGAGCGGAGGCGAGGACAAAAACCCTGGAGGAGATTGAGGCCAGGGGCGTCGATCTGTCAGCTGATCTCGGGGAGGCCCATGAATTGGAGAGAGAGTTGGCGCTTTTGATTGCCCCCGATGAGGACGAAGATAGCGTAGATGAAGAGTAGTCCTTACGGCGTTTTGCTTCCTTTCTTTTTTCTTTTGTATGTAATCCCCGGGGGATGGATTTTGTAAAGATGTCTCTTATAGATATGTTTTTGGCAATGTAAAAAGGGGATTTTTCTTCTTTCCGTCTTCTTTTTGTTCATTTGCACTCGTGATTTTAACCTTTTGACTTTCAACGTTAGCCTTTCGAAATTCGTTCATGGAGTGATCGGGATCCTTAAATCAGGTCGTGCCCCAGATCTAAATCGACAGCTTCTATCGATATCGGGGAGCCCTCGAGGCCTCGCAGTTTCTCTAATTCTGCGGGGCAACAACATTTGCTCAATCTGGTAAAAGGGGGGCCCGTAGCCATTATGTCAGTACGTTTCCCTAGGAGAGGGTGATGTTAACGCGGCCAGGATTAATTGGCCTTTTGGGTAGGCGGGCAGTTGCTGCTTTGTCCCTATATATTCGTTCATTTGCCTTTTCAATGGCGACTCTGCTGCTTTGAGGGATACTCCTTTCAAAGAACCTGGCATTTTATGCTAGTTCTTCCATTGTTTCAACTCAGGATTTTTGTCCAAATCCTCGCCCTTCTCCTCCTATCCCATTGTAGCCATGACTGCTACATCGACGTCCGAACGCCAAGGAGAGGGGAGTTCTTCTTACTCTACGTATTCGGTCAGTGATAGCCACATACCGCCGGTGCCTGGTGAGCGAGTCTCGAGGTGCCTTGCCTCGAGGAGAACCATCATGTCGGGGAGGCCTCCCAATGTTCCGGGTCACCGGGAGCACGTGTCGAGGATCATCTCATCAGTGGGAAAGGAAAACCTCGAAATGATCAGAAAAGATTGCGGATGGGGAGAAGGAGTGGTATTACAAGTACCTTCTTCCGAGGAGAGCATCATGACATATGTTGAGGGGTTTTTGAGCATATACACACATATTTTTGCATCGGGTCCCCCCGATTGGGTCGTACTTGATTTCTGTCGGGGGTATCTAGTTACCTTGGCGCAGGCTCACCCCTCCCTTGCGAAAATAGTGCAGACAATGAGATATTTTGCCGATAAGTCAAGGATTGAGTTTACCCTTAGCCATCTCGTGAGGTTATATCAGCCACTTGCATTATCGGGGTTTGATCGCTCTATAATGTTGATCTACCCGAGTCCCTATTGCCAGTAGTGATAAGGGCAAGGACCGTGGATGGATGAATCGGTTCGTTCAGATTGGAACGACCGATGTCATCCCTAGAGAATTTTTGCCATTTCCTGAGAAGTGGAATTTCACACGTAAGTGTCTCTCCTGAACTATCATCGTTTTGAATGGAGGCGGGCACCGTAATGATATCTTTTCGTTCCATATTTGTAGCAACTTAATGGTAGCCCAACGAGGTCCCCGATTTAGCCTAGTGGTCTCGTAAGTTGGCAGCTTGAACGTTTTACGATAAGCGCTGATGGCGAGATCTGTCCAAAGGGAGATGGGAGGCGAAGCATCATGGTAGGTGTCCGGTGTCTCTTTTCCTGAAAATGGCGCCTTTCTTTTTGGCTTATTAACTCAACTTTCGCAGGCATCGGATATTTTTCCGAAATGAGGCCGTGTCCTCCGGTAGAGAAGGGGAGATTGCCAGCTTTGGGATTGAGGATCGATGAAAAATTGAAAGGGCACTCGGGATGCGAAGGGGCTTTCAGTGGGGCGACTCCTTCTGGGCGGTTAAAAAGAGGCGATCCGACCGGTCAGCTATCTTCAGAGAGTGGTAAGCCATCGGATATTTGCTCGGCCATTGGTGAGGCTCAGCGGTTCGGCCTCATGGTGAGTTTTCGATCGCGGCGAGATTATCTCGATCCCACACTCTTCTATTTTCATTTAGCTTTCTTTCGTAGGCCTTTGACAGGCTCAAATCCTAGTTGCTTCGTTCTGAGGCCCCGCTGTGGAAGGCTTTGGATAGGGAAAAATCCCTTAAGCTTCTTTGTGCAGAAAAGGAAAGTGAGCTGGTTTCCCTGCGGCGTGAGGTGGACCAGAACCAGAGCGGTGAAAGCTGCCAAGAATGACAGGTACCCTGTGTCACACCTCTTTTTTACCTACTACACCCCGCGAAGGGAATAATAAAGGGATTTTTTCCAATTAAAGGACAATCGAAACGGGATTCATTCATTAAGAGATTCAGAGTCGCCAATTGAGAGATTTATGGTGTCCCAAGTCACCGGTTGAATCCCAAATCGAGGAAAAGAATGACTCTGTATAACAGTCCGCGAACCAGAAATCCAAGTAAGGAATTTTGTTAACCCGGGAGAAGGTGTTAGGCATTCCCGGGTTCCGTGGTTCTAGCATGGTCGCTCAACTGTCATATTTGGCTTATTTGTCTGATTTTAAAAACATGCTTTCAACTTATATGCTTTTAACTTTGAACCGCTTTTATTATTATTATTTTAAAGAGAATTGCAATGTCGTGAAAATACGTCTCGAACCACGTCACATAAATGCACCCGTAGTCTTCGACACATTTCAACTTCGTTGGGATTTGGATTTGGGTCACATAAATGTGCACCCGAATTTAGGAAGGTAATATTATTAAATGCCGGGCCTAAAGCAACTAGCCTATTATTAACTTTGTGGGAGGCCATGAAATTCGCTAAATGGCCCGTCCCGAGGACTAAAAGATTTTTATGTAAGCACTTAAAGAGGGCCACGCAATTTATGATTTTATTTGGCGCAGCGCACCTCATTTATTTTAAGGTCAACCTAAAAGGACTATGATTTTTCTATTAAGTGTTGTATCTACTGGGCCTTAACTAATTAGCATGTCAATGAACCGTGATTAAGTATTCAGATGGATTCGATTCAATGTGATAACATCAGTCCATTATGGGCCTCTGTACAGGCCCAGGTGTAATCAACAAACCTAAATTGAGACTCCATGGTCTCAGTATGAGGCTGTCGTGGCTCTTCAGGGGCCTAGGCTTTGGAGCAAGGCCCGAAATCGTCAAAGGTGCAGGGCTTAAGGTTTGAATAGAAGAATACAGGCCTCAACGTTTAAACTTTCAACTTGAAACAAAGACTGAGAGTGCAACAATTTTAATCTACAGGCAATTAGCTACAATCCATATCATTAACTACAATCCATATCATTAACAATTCTGGAGTCAGATTTCAAGGAGCTAATACAAAACAATCCACATCTATATTCAAACCTTAAGCCCAAACATATATCCTTTAATTTTACAACTAAACTACTGAAGCCACTACTGGCAAACGATTACCAGACCTGGATTTAACAAGGATAGGAACCTATATGCTGATTTTCAAGTTCAATTTCCAGTGTTAATATACAGCTTCATGAGAAACCAAATTATACTACACTAGAGCTACTATTTTAGAATGAACACACTTGAACTCAAATTCTAACAGTCCAGTACAGTCCACAGTTTCATTAATACAACTAAAATATGGTTCAAAATAGATCAATTAAACTAAATTTCTAGATTAACAAAAATGCAAAAGTCCAGGCGCAAACAAGTATTTCCTCATCATGTAAACTTCAAACTGGATTTCTACATATGGATGTAATCTTCAGCACCACTTGAGCATAAAAGTATACCTGGAAATAGAACAACAGTGAAGAAGAGGGAAATCAGCCAAGGCAGTAGCTAACAGCAGCCCAAATTCAAAGCAGCTGGATCAAATTTGATTCCAGAAATACCACAGCAAGCCAGGAATGATTTGTAGAAGAATAAACCGCAACAAATTATTGGAAACAGATCCATCTAAGCCTGAGGAAACTTGAATTTAACCAAAAATCTTTCTACACTTGAGTTAATGAAATCTGGAAGCACTCGAACTGTTTTTGGACTTTCTATGAACTTGAAAATGTGATCTAAAGCTGAAACTCAGATTTAATCTAGAGAAAATTTGAATGAAGTAGTGTTTTTTGGAGTTTTGCTATACTTTTTTGATTTTCTGAAAAGTGTCAGATCTAAAAGAGATTTCAAATTCTAGATATAGTTTTTGATCTAAAATTCAAATTCAGCTTGTAAAAACTGTAGAATATTTTTGGGGAAATTTTTAGAGGTTCCCAACTTGTTGCTTAAGGCAAAGAGGACTGCCTTTTTATAGGCAAAAATGAAGTGCAACTTTCAGATTTCAGTTTATATCATTTTAGTCCCTATTTTATTTCTGTTTAGTCCTCTACTTATTAACTTGTTCCTCATGTTAGCATGCTATGTTTCCTAAAATTCTAAATTAGACCCCATTCTAGACTGTTCTAGAACTTTGAACTTCAATTACTACCAAATTCCTTCTATCCAAAACCTATACCTGAACTCAACTGAAATTACCAACTCATTATTATCCAACCCAACCCCCATGACTAACTAAAAAGCCTAGATTACCCAACCCTAACCAGAATAATTTCAAGCTTTAATATCCAATTACTGAAAATTAAACTTAAACAATTACCCAATTCACCTTATCAACTAAACAAAATTGTCAAACAAAACAGACTGAAACTTGAATCACACATTACTTAACTCACTTAAACTAAACAATTAAACATGAGCACAAAATTTAACTAATTAAGAGTATCAACTACAGTATCATGAGCAAACGAATAAACAGAATAGGCATGGACAGAACTTAGGGATAAACAAGAATTAACACACGAATACAACTTTAAACAAAATTAAATCAACTAATCATTAAGAAATAAAACTAAAAACTCACTGACCTGACTTCAAAATCCGGCTAACTCTCAAAGTTCAAATTCGACCATCTTCAACGAGATTTGAATGCACACGACGATGAATTCACCACGAGGGAGGCGAGGGGGTCACGTGGTATCAATTGAAGTGATTTGGTACAATTAGGGTTTTGGCCGGAAAACTTCAAACTAATATTCGAGAAGTTCCGGCCATGTTCGACGGATGGAACCTGGGGGGTCTGATAGAGGATGTCACGGTGGTTATACGGTGTTAATTTGGTGGTGATTGGGTTACTTTGGGTCGAAAAAACTTCGATTCAAGATTCGAAGTGTCTGGGTAGGATTCGAGGGAAACTGGGGCTGGATATGGATAGAGGAAGAGGAGAGGAGCCTAGGGTGCTATTTTGGAGTGGTTTGGACAATTGCCGCCGGCGCAGGCCATTTCCGGCCGGCGGGGAATGGCGGGGAATGGCGGAATTAGGGTTCATGATAGGGGTGTGTTCTGAGAGATGAGAGATGGGGGGGACGATTCAGACAGTTATATGTCAAAAAATATCAATTCCTGACCGTTAGATCAAACAACCTAGACGGCCAGGATTGATTGTCGTGGAAACGACGTTGTTTGAGCTCTAAGTGGCTGGACCGGATCGAGAACCATTAGGCTGGGGACCGGATTTGGGGTTTTTGGGCGTTTGGGCTGGGATTTTGCACGAAAATGGCCCAAAATTGGCCTACTTCCTTAACTCAATTTCAATTCCTTTTTATTTGTTTTTCTTCTTTTTCTTTTTTGTATTTTATTTACTTATTTGTTTTCATTTTGTATTTTTATGTTTTTCTAACTTTGTTAAAATGCAAAATCAAAGGCCTACTTTGTTTCCAAAATTAAACTAATTAATTCCTAAAAATCTATTAAATCCTATTTAAAAGCAAACCCATGACAAATTAACAATTAACAAATGCAAAAATGGACTATTTTTGTTCTTTTATTTAACTTTTGTTCTAAAAACAGCTTAACCACTAAATAATCCTAAAATATGAAATTAGATCCTAAATGCAAATGTCATGTGTATATTTTTATAAAATGCAAGCAATTAACAGAAAATAACACAAAATTCACAAAAGTGTAAAATAATGAAAGAAAAATTATTTTGTTTGAATTTTTGGGAATAATTCATATAGGGCGAAAATCACGTGCTCATAGCTGCCCCTCTTTGCCCGAAAATACGAAGAGTCTTCGTGCAAAGATAAGTGAGATGAAACGAGCAATTTTTGCCCGTTTGAATACTCCGTGTGAAGCATTTTTGAAGCCCTGCTTCAAAGGTTGCCTACATATCCTCGGCTGTAAAGGAATCATGTCAGTGTAGTTCTGGAAAGTTTGGTAGCTGGAGCTACCAGGAGCTGTGATTTCACTGCTGTTGTTGCTGCTACTCCTCGTTGACCTCCTTATTACACCGTGTCAAAATAAAAAGAAGCTAGCCTAAGCTATGATCTATGAATTACAACAAAGTCCTATCTAAGTCTTCAAACTTGCTCTTGTGTTGCCTTGAACTTGTATTCTTCCGATGGAATCCTTGCGTTGTTGCCTTGATTGTGATCGGAGATGTTTCGCTATTCCTCCGAGTGATGCTTGACTGCTGAAATTTGAAATATATGCCTCTATTCTCCAGGCGGGCTCCTGATTGCTGAACTTGAAAAGTATTCCCTTGTTCTCCAAGTGGGCTCCTGACTGCAACGCTTGCAAAGTATTCCCTTGTTCTCCAGGTGGGCTCCTGACTGCAACAAAACAAACAAAGAAAATTTCCTGCCCCAGTTTGGTGGCTGGGCACGGCATGTTATCAAATATTGAAAATTAAAAGCCAAAATGTGAATAGTACTTCCCTTGTTCTCCAGGTGGGTTCCTGATTGCTGAACTTGAAACGTATCCCCTTGTTTTCCAGGTGGACTCCTGACTGCTGAAGCTTGAAAAGTATTCCCTTGTTCTCCAGGTGGGCTCCTGACTGCTAAAGCTTGAAAAGTATTCCCTTGTTGTCCAGGTGGGCTCCTGACTGCAACAAATAAAGAAGACAAAGAACATTTTCTGCCCCAGTTTGGTGGCTGGGCACATCTTGTTATCAAATATTAAATTAAAAGCTAAAATTTGAATTGTACTTCCCTTGTTCTCCAGGTGGGCGCCTGATTGCTGAAGCTTGAAAAGTATTCCCTTGTTCTCCAGGTGGGCTCCTGATTGCTGAACTTGAAAAGTATTCCCTTGTTCTTTAGGTGGGCTCCTAACTGCATCAAAATAAACAAACAAAGAAATTTTTCTGCCCCAGTTTTGTGGCTGGGTACAGCATGTGAGTGTTAAATTGAATTATTCTACCAACTATTATAAGGATTTGAAAGCTATGTCCTATTATTCAGGGAGGTCCTAACAACTCCTAAAAATTACGAACCAAAGTTATATCTTCTAAAGGTATTACTCCCACTACATTTGTTATCTAATAGGTCTTAACTACTTCCTATTATCCAGGAGGTTCCTGACAACTTCTAAAAAAATAGTTTTAACCTAAGTCATATTTACTAAAAGTGCGACTCCCACTATATCTTGTTATCTAAGCAGACCTTAAACTACGTCCCATTATCCAGGAGAGTCCTGAAAACTTCTAATTGAATCCTATCTTAAGCATGCAGACTTGGAAACCAACTTATATTCCTTTGGGGTACATTTGTGCTAAATTATGCTACTCATGATTGTTTTGAGATTTAAACTAAGTCCCATTTTCCAGAAGGGTCCTGAGAGTTTCCAGTCATACCTGTTTGGGTGCTACCTTTCCTTACGGAGGGTGTCTACGAAACGAACGAAATTTCTGCCCCTGTTTCAATCAAAGAAAAATCTTGTCAATTTTAAAATGGTGGCTTTTTGCTGGCATTCCGGCTAGGTACGTCCCTGCTACTGGGCTTTACTCCATCCCGCTTTCCTGGACTTGCCTTGAATCCCCTCGACTTCCTGACCGAATTTCAACCCCTTGACTCTGATGACCCAAGTGTTCTATCCTGTATTGATGTTTTGTTTTTCTGACCCCTCTTTTTGAAACTTCGCTTCTTCCCCACAATTATCTGATTAGTCCACCAATGAAACTTCCAGTAGTCCTTTTTGACTTACTTTGCCTTTTGACATCTTTGATATATTCTGGCCCTGTCTGTACAACTAGGAAGCTGGTAGTTAGCCTTGACATTCCTTCTTTTTATTTCGAACAGAACTGACACTGAAATATCTTAAAGATAGACCTCGGAAGAATGAAATGCAACGACCTCGAGGGCTAAGGATAAAGAGAATCCGAGAACGGATAATTTGTAATGAAGAAAGAAGAGAATAAAACTTATCTGAGTGGAACAGCTGGTACCATTGAGCATGCCATGCATTTTGGATTAACCAGCCCAGTCTGTCTAACCAATCAACTTTCTATTGCCACATTTGTTGTTCCGGACTTTCACAACCTGATTTTCACCCAAACCCAAACCTTGCTCGTCTTGCAATGTATTGAGCAGCTTTTGACCACAGACTTGTCTCATTTGCCTGTCTGAAAAACTCACCTTCGTCGTACGGTGCCCGTGAGGGTTTTTACCAATAAGACTCTCTCATTTTTGATTTCTCTCAACTCACTTTGCCTTACGGTGCCCGTGAGGGTTCTCACCAATAAGACTCTCTCATTTTTGATTTCTCTCAACTCACATCCCCTTACGGTGCTCGTGAGGGTTTTCACCAATAAGACTCTCTCATTTTCTATTTCTCTCAGCTCACTTCGCCTTACGGTGCCCGTGAGGGTTTTCACCAATAAGACTCTCTCATTTTTATCATTTTGTTCTTGCACCGGAGTGCTGCCCTTGACGTGAATCACTTTTACTTGCTCGTATTGGCACTTCCTGAAGATTGATCAGAAGGTCTTTCTTTGGACCGTAATGCAGGCTTTGGATGCGGTTAGAATGACGGGTATCAAAGGCTCAAAACAACTTTACATGGGTTCACAGTTACAACTTTCGGAATCAAATCTCTCACAGTGACCACAACTTCTGCCCCAGATTCTTTCGTGGGGACTTTTGGGATCTTATTTTGGTGTGACTGAACCTCAGAGAGAGGCTGCCTACGTAACCTTTCGGGATCAAGTCAAATGTAGTTCGGGTCATAGAAATTACTTTGTTGTTGCAATCTTTCCTTTTCTTCCACTTTCTTTTCTTTCTTTTCATTTCTTTTTCTTTCTTTTCTTTTCTTTTTCTTTCTTTTTTCCTCTTTTTTCTCTTTTTCTTTTCCTTTTCTTTCTTTTTGTCCCTTTTTTTCCTTTTTTTTCCCTTTTCTTTTCCTCTTCTTTTCCTTTTCTTTTCTTTTGGACTGTGTTTTCTTGTTTCTTTACTGATTTTCCTTGCTCGAGCTCCCGAGTTGTTATTGATTCCGAAAGAGGGGTACGAACAAAAAATAAATGAGGCTCAAAAGGGATAACAAAGGATAAAGTGTTTGGATAGCAGAACAAAATGCCTCATCATTTCAATCTCAAAAATATGCCAAATACAATAAAACACAATTAAACCAAGAAATCATACATAGTATCGCTTGACTGCATCAGAGTTGATAGCCATTTCTACACATTTTCCTTCCACATCTGTCAAATATAATGCGCCATTGGACAACACTCTTGTTACAACAAATGGCCCCTGCCAGTTCGGGGCGAACTTTCCTTTTGCCTCAGCCCAATGAGGTAAGATACGCCTCAACACCAATTGCCATACTTCAAACTTCCGCGGGCGCACTTTCTTGNGAGTCCACTCCTTGAAGCGGTGCAAAGTTACTTGTAGCTTGTCCAAATACCTTTGCATCCTATCCTCTCGAACATCGAAGCTTTTGTTTACTTGGTTCACCACCAATAAAGAATCGCACTTGGCTTCAATGACTTCTTCCCCCAAGCTTTTAGCCAGCTCGAGACCTGCGATCATGGCCTCATACTTGGCCTCATTGTTAGTCAACCTAGAAGTTTTGATAGATTATCTAATAGTATTACCTGTGGGTGGCTTCAAAACAATGCCAAGCTCGGACCCTCTCACATTCGAGCCACCGTCCGTGAAAAGGGTCCATATCCCCGATGTACCCGATTTTAGTAGAAGTTCCTTTTCCACTTCGGGTACGAGGGTTGGCGTAAAATCGGCCACGAAGTATGCTAAGATTTGAGAATTGATGGTCCTTCGGGGTTGATATTCGATATCGTACCCGCCAAGTTCGACGGCCATTTGGCCAACCGGCCCGATAACTCGGGCTTGTGCAAAATATTTTAGAGAGGATAAGTGGTTATCACACATATGGGGTGACACTGGAAATATGGCTTCAACTTTCTAGATGCGCTTATTAATGCAAGTGCCAATTTCTCTAAGTGTGGATACCTAGTTTCAGCATCCCCTAAAGTCCGACTTACGTAATAAACAGGAAACTGCGTACCTTGCTCTTCTCGAACTAGTACACTACTTACCGCTATTTCGGACACTGCCAAGTGTAAGTACAGCTTCTCTTCTGCCTTCGGAGTGTGGAGTAGAGGTGGGCTCGATAAGTATCGCTTTAATTCCTCCAATGCTTGCTGACATTCCGGGGTCCATGCTAAATCATTTTTCTTTTTGAGTCGGGAAAAGAACCTGTGGCTTCGATCTGATGACCTCGAAATGAATCGGCCCAAGGCAACTATCCGTCTGGTTAGCCATTGTATGGATTTCACACTGTCTACAACAGCGATATCCTTGATGGCCTTAATCTTATCGGGGTTGATTTTGATTCCCCGATTTGACACCATGAAGCTGAGGAATTTACCCGAGCCGACCCCAAAGGCACATTTTTTGGGGTTAAGTTTCATGTTGTATTTCCTAAAGATTTCGAATATTTCCTGCAAATGAGTCAAATGGTCCTCTACGCACAAGGACTTAACTAGCATGTCATCAATATAAACTTTCATTGACTACCTATTTGTTCCTCGAACATCTTATTTACTAGGCATTGGTAAGTAGCTCCTGCATTTTTTAGCCCGAAGGGCATCACATTGTAACAGCATGTTCCATACTTGGTGATGAACGAGGTCTTCTCCTGGTCTTCTGGGTTCATCTGAATTTGATTGTACCCGAAATAGGCGTCGAGAAAGGTAAGGATCTCGTGGCCAGCCGTGGCATCGATCATGCGATCGATGTTAGGAAGTGGAAAAGAGTCTTTAGGGCATGCCTTGTTTAAATCCTTGTAATCTATGCACATTCTAAGTTTGTTCCCTTTTTTTAGGGACTACAACTACATTGGCTAACCATTCGGGGTATTTTACCTCCCGAATGGACCCTACTTTAAGAAGTTTAGTTACCTCATCCTTTATGAATACATGCTAGTTAAGTCCCTCTGCGCGCAGGGACTTAACTAGCATGTCATCAATATAAACTTCCATTGACTTACCTATTTGTTCTTCGAACATCTTATTTACTAGGCGTTGGTAAGTAGCACCTACATTTTTTAGCCCGAAGGGCATCACATTGTAACAGCATGTTCCATACTTGGTGATAAACGAGGTCTTCTCCTGGTCTTCCGGGTTCATCTGAATTTGATTGTACCCGGAATAGGCGTCGAGAAAGGTAAGGATCTCGTGGCCAGCTGTGGCATCGATCATGCGATCGATGTNACTAAGGACGTCGAGAAGGTAAGGAAGTCTCGTGGCCGAGCTGTGGCATCGATCATGCGATCGATGTTAGGCAGTGGAAAAGAGTCTTTAGGGCATGCCTTGTTTAAATCCTTGTAATCTACGCACATTCTAAGTTTATTCCCTTTTTTAGGAACTACAACTACATTGGCTAACCATTTGGGGTATTTTACCTCCCGAATGGACCCTATTTTAAGAAGTTTAGTTACCTCATCCTTTATGAATACATGCTTCACCTCGGACTGGGGCCTTCTCTTTTGCTTCACCGGTTTTAATCTGGAGTCGAGGCTTTGTCGGTGTGTTGTTATTTCTGGTGGGATCCCTGTCATGTCTAAATAGGACCAAGCAAAACAATCCATGTTATCGATAAGAAATTGAAAGAGTTTTTCCTGAGTTCGGGGGTTAACCCCGTTCCTGGGTATACCTTTTGTCGAGCATGTACTCGATTAGTATAACCTGTTCCAGCTCCTCGACCGTTGACTTGGTTGCATCCAATTCTTCGGGAACGATGAAAGTTCGAGGAGTAGGGAAATCCTCTTCTTCTTCTTCGATTACCTGTTTCTCCGATTCGGTCGAGGCTGGGGACGGTGATTGCTATTTGGCCATCTGTTTATCTTTGGTGCTCGATTTTTCTGAGGTTGAAAGTGCTGATATCGGCGTCACCTCATCGATTGCAAACATTTCCTTTGTTGTGTGTTGTTCCCCTTAAACTATTTTCACACCATCCATTGTCGGGAATTTCATCATTTGATGAAGGGTCGACGGTAGTGCCCTCATGTTGTGGATTTATAACATGGAATTTTGTATCTTGGATGGTCCCGTCCACGTATACTAGTAGGATTATCTCCCCCTTCATTGTTTCACTTGCCATGTTGAATCCGTTTAGGACTCGAGATGCAGGCACAATTTGTCCTGCAGGCCGAGCTGCTCTACGACCCTTGATCTTTTTATGTTTGCTGAGCTACCTGGATCCACTAGAAAACGTTTAACTTGAATTTTATTTGACAAAATAGAAATTACCAGGGCATCATTGTGCGACTGAGAAATGCCCTCCGCTTCTTCGTCATTGAACGATAGGATGGCTTCGGGCACTAATCCCGAGTCCGGTTTTCTCTAGTGATCGACACCTTGGTACGTTTGAATATAGGCCCTTGCAGAACATCGACCCCGCCAACGATCATATGAATTACATGTTGCGGTTCTTCCTGCTCATTCTTTCTGTTAGTGTCTCTTTCTCTGAAGTGATTTTTAGCTCGATCACTGAGGAACTCTCAAAGGTGGCCCTCGTTGAACAATCGAGCTACCTCCTCCCTCAGCTGTCTGCAGTCTTCGGTCCTATGGCCATGTGTGCCATGATATTTACACATCAAGTTTGGGTTTATTTGAGAAGGATTGGTTTGTATAGGTCTGGGCCACCTGGTGTCTTTGATCCTTCCGATAGCCGATACCATCCCCGATGCATCGACACTGAAATTATACTTCGATAACCGAGGAGCTTCCGCGGGATCGGTATGTTTATCAAAACCATTCTTACTCATAAGTCCCCGAAAATTTTTCCCTCGATCATTTCTTCGATCTTTCCGAGGAGGATTGCGCCTCGAACCATTGTTTCTTCGATCTACGATATACGGCTGAACTGCCGGTATCCCTCGGGGCTTTAACTGCCAATCTGTTTGGATGAACTGAACCCAAGGGGGCTCCCAGTTGGTCGTCCTCGACGCTGATCTTCGATTGATAACAATTATGCACATCTGCCCAAGTTATAGCTGGATACTCGATCAGATTTTGCTTCAACTGTCCTGATGCTATCGAACTCCGCTCGTTCAACCCCCGAGTGAAAGCTTGAACGGCCCAATCATCTGTGACCGGTGGTAATTCCATTTGATCCATTTGAATTCGGGATACGAACTCCCTTAGAATTTCATCACCTCTATGTCTTATCTTAAAAACGTCCAATTTCCTTGTTGCGACCTTTATGGCCCCGGCGTGCGCCTTCACGAAGGCGTCTGCTAACATAGCAAACGAGTCGATGAAAATCGGTGGCAAGTTGTGATACCAAATCATTGCTCCTTTTGACAAAGTTTTCCCAATTTTTTTCAACAAAACCGACTCGATCTCATCATCATTTAAGTTGTTTCCTTTAATACGGCATGTGTACGAAGTGATGTGTTCATTAGGATCGCTCGGGAGTTGTATGTTTCCACTGTCTTGTCATTATCTTTGATTTTTTTTCTCCCGGCTTGATTTTTTTTGTGAGCAACTCGAGCATCTTCTTAATTGCAGGATCAGTCCCCAATCCATTACCGTTCGACCTTTCTGGCACCGGCTCAGTACGGCGAGTGATTTCTGGTTCGACCACACTCGCAGTTTTATGTTGACTTTGCAGCTGAGCGATAGCAACCTGCTGAGCTTGTAGCATCTCGAATATTACCTGGAGACTAACTCCCCCGTCTCCTACACCTTGTGTTCCTTGTTCACCAGATCGGACTTCCCTGTGTATACTTCCTTCGGCGTCTGTGCCTAAGTCCTTATTCAAAGCAATGTGCGAACTATCATCGACTGGTTCTGCAATCGGTACTTTCCCAGGGTTAATCGGTGGTACACCGACCCTTACATTGTTGTTTTCCCCATGAAATCCAAGACCATCATCGCCGTGTATGGGTGTGTTTTGTGAGTTTGACAGTCAATGTTAGTTCACACATTGCTTTGAATGCGGATTTAGGCGCAGACACCGTAGGAAGTGCACGCAGGGAAGCCCGATCTGGTGGCCAAGGAACACAAGGTATAGGAGATGGGGGAGTCAGCCTCCAAGTAATATTCGAGATGCTATAAGCTCAACAGGTTGCTATCGCTCAGCTTCAAATTCAGCATAAAACTCCAAGTATAGTCGAACCAGAAAACACTCGAGATCAAACGGTAATGGCTCGGGGACTGATCCCACAATTATGAGGATGCTCGAGGAACTCACCAAGAGAATTGAGTCCGAGGAGAAAAAGTTTGAGGATAATGACAAAAAAGTGGAGACTTATAACTCCCGTGTTGATCAAATACCGGGGGCACCCCCAGTCTTGAAAGGTTTGGATACCAAGAAATTCATACAAAAGCCATTCCCTCTGAGTGCGGCTCTGAAGCCCATTCCTAAAAAGTTCCGTATGCCCGATATACCCAAATACAACGGGACAACCGATCCTAATGAGCATATTACCTCATACACTTGCGGGATTAAAGGAAATGACTTAAATGATGATGAGATCGAGTCATTATTGTTGAAAAAATTTAGTGAAGCTTTGTCAAAGGGAGCCATGATTTGGTATCACAACTTGCCACCAAACTCTATCGATTCATTTGCTATGTTAGCAGACGCCTTCGTGAAAGCACATGCCGGGGCCATAAAGGTTGCGACAAAGAAATCAGACGTTTTTAAAATAAGACAGAGGAATGATGAGATGCTCAGGGAGTTCGTATACCAATTTAAAATGGAACAAATGGAATTACCACCGGTCATGGATGATTGGGCAGTACAAGCTTTTATGCAGGAATTGAACGAGCGGAGTTCGATCGCGTCACGATAGTTGAAGCAAAATCTGGTCGAGTATCCTGCTGTGGCTTGGGCAGATAAACATAATCGTTATCTGTCGAAGATCAGGGTCGAGGACGACCATCTGGGAGCCCCCTCGGGCTCAGGTCAACCAAATAGATTGGCGGTTAAGGCCCCGAGGGATACAGACAGGGAACCGAGATCAAATAGGGAACGGTATCAGCCATATGTCTCGGAACGAAGAAACAACGGTTCGGGGCGAAATCCTCCTCGGAACGATCAGAGAAAC
Source organism: Nicotiana attenuata (assembly GCF_001879085.1). Lineage (NCBI taxonomy): Eukaryota > Viridiplantae > Streptophyta > Magnoliopsida > Solanales > Solanaceae > Nicotiana > Nicotiana attenuata. Next base: position 195,700 of record NW_017671967.1, on the reverse strand, counting down.
AATCGAGGAGAGAATCCTCGGGGACTTATGAGTAAGCATGGTTTTGATAAACACATCGACCCCGCGGAAGCACCTCGGTTGTCGGAGTATAATTTCAGCGTAGATGCATCAGGGATCGTGCAGCTATTGGATGAATCAAAGACACCAGGTGGCCCAGGCCTATACAAACCGATCCTTCTCAAAGGAATCCAAACTTAATGTGTAAAATATGATGGCACACATGGCCATAGGACCGAAGACTGCAGGAAGCTAAGGGAGGAAGTAGCTTGACTGTTCAACGAGGGTCATCTTCGAGAGTTTCTCAGTAATCGAGCTAAGAACCACTTCAGGGAAAGAGAGGCAAACAGAAAAAATGAGCAGGAAGAACCGCAACATGTAATTCATATGGTCGTTGGCGGTGTCGATGTTCCACAAGAGCCTATATTTAAACGCACCAAGGTGTCGATCACAAGAGAAAACAGACTCGGAGTTATGTGCCCGAGGGCATCCTATCGTTCAATGACGAAGAAACGGAAGGCATATCTCAACCGCAGATGATGCCCTGGTAATTTCTATTTTGTTAAATAAAATTCAAGTTAAAAGTGTTCTAGTTGTGAGCATGTGATTTTTGCCCTATTAGAAATGCTCCTACAAAATTAAAGAAAATAGATTTTTTCCAAATTGTTTGCAATTTTATAGGATTTTTGTAGGATTTTATTAATTGTTTGCATTTTTGTGCACGTTTAATTTTTATTAAAATTATGAAAATGCCCCTAAAAATGTCATAAAACATCATGCATTGCATATTAGACTTTGTGTTCATAGTTTAGGATTAATTAGTTAATTAATTATATTATTCAAATAAAATCACAAAAAATATTGCTCATTTTTACATTCTAGTTTTTAATTTAGATTAGTAATTATTTTAATTTAAGATCAACTAATCCTTGTAAATATTATAAATAGATAATTAGTTTAATTTTACAAATTAGATTAATTTAGGATTTAATTTAGGATTTTAATTAAAGAAAAGAAAAAGAAAACAAAGAAAAAAGGAAAATAAGAAAAAGAAATTGGAAAAAGGGATTAATTTGAAATTGGGCCAAATTTAATGTCCTAATCCGCTTGGTCCAGACCCAGCTCAAACCCATAAAATCCGGTCCAATCTCCTTAGCCCCAAAACGACCCTGTATTCCTCCCCATAGACCCCCTCTCACTTCGTCTCTCACCCAAACAAGAGAAAACCCTAGCCGCCCTAGGACTCCCTCACCGGCTCCGCCCATCTCCGTCGCCCGCAAATCACTTTACGGCGGCGGAGCATCGCCAAACAGCACCAAATTAACACCATGGAATCACTTCACCCTTCTCTTCCTATATATCCAAACCATTTCTTTCAAACAAATCCAGAACTCCTCGAATCTTAAATCTAAGATCCACAAAACCCTACTTTTTCTCCTTTTTGATTTTTTTGGTCAATTTCTGGTTTGCTTGAACCTAAGACTTCTATTAGTCGACTGTTCTTGGTGAGAACAGTCTATTAATGGTCATTCATCTCGCCCCGTTTAAGCCTGTCCGAATTCTTGACTGGTCCAAATGCGAAGCAAGTCCTTGGTAAACCATTTTCCATTCTTTTTCTTTTGAGTTCGTCTCTTTCATCTTCTTTCTTCTTTTTAGCCGCATGTTTTTTTTTTAGCAAATATACCCCTAGGCATGATGCCTAGTGGCTAATATATATATATATATATAAAGCAGCCCAAAATAGGGTCCAACATATACAAGATGTCCAAAACATAATAAAACAAGTCTATAGCTACTGAATACTAGAAGATCTAAACACCTAATATAGCTAACTATTACATCATGAAAATCTGCATGCTTCCTCCTCCTGTGGCTATGAGTGAATCCTAATGCCAATGTCTGATACCAAGCAGCACCTATCAAACTCTCACCAGGCGCCAAGGTATGTAATTGATGAGCAAATGAGGCTTCCTCCTTCAAAATCACAGTAATGGAGCAAACAATATCTTCCAAACATGAATAATGATCAAATATGGATCTGCACCTTAGGTTGCGTATTTTAATCTCATCCTCAGGCTGAGTGTGTAAACACACTAATACCACTGAGTAATGAGAGTGCAACACCAACTGTAGTAAAGTAGACATCCAATACATGAAGATCATACAGAAGTCAAACGTAAACCAACAGTAGCCTATTCTCATATACTTGTGGCCTTGAACCTCTATACAAATCACATACATTGAGCCAATTCTTACCTCATATGATGAATTCCAAACCATGTTATACACCCTGCATAGAACATGAAAGCTTATAGACTGTAATGTGTAAATAAACACAGTAGCATTCTTAATCAGCCGCATGTTTTAGGTTTGCAATTTTAGGTTTTTCTTTTCTTTTGTTCACGATTGTTTTGTTTGTTTATTTAGCATCTGTTTATTAGATTAATCAAAGCATGTTAGGATTTTATCATCTGAAGTTTAATTTTAATTGCATAAACTTAGTTTAATTAGGGTTAACTTTTAGGTTTGATAAATAGCATGATTTTTCTTTTTCTTTCATATTTCTATCTTATGTTTGTTTTATTTTATACTCTGTATTTAGTTCAAGTTAATTAGAATAATGTTAATTAGAATAATGTTACTCAAGTTGATTAACGAGTTATTTAGTCTATTTTTGGTTAGCTGTTGGAAAAATTAGTTGATTAAATTGTTTAACTTGCCAACTGAGTAGGTTAGTTTTTAGGGTTTCTTTGCAGTTTCATTATAATTCTGGTTTGTTTACTTTTTAGCTGTGTTAGTTATTTGAATCTTGTTTTGTTTTAGGTTAATTATGCGAGCCTGTTTAATTTACTAATTAGATTTAGACTTTTTTGGTTTAAACCCTGAATGCACTTAAGCTTAAAACTGATTTTGGAATTAAAAGAACACTTGAAACAATGCTTAGGAGGTTCCCTAAAGGTCTTTAAAATCAGAATAGGATCAGAATTGGTTAGAATTGGAATAGTCAGTAAATAAAAGGGTAAAACTGGATTTTATATAGGGTAAATATCAGAAGGTTCTAGTATTTTGGACAGCTGCCCCCATTTTTAGCAAAAAATGCTTAAATTGGGTGAGAAAAGGACATACAACTGTCAAAAGATGATGTACTATCTGACCCTTAGGGAATTTAGGTTAGAATATGCTCTTTTGATGCTATTTTGGGGATCCCCTATAAAAAGAAAGCTATTCCTTCATTTTACAGAGATTAATCAGCACATTTTGACAAAAACTTTTAGCATACAAAAGAGAACCTTTGAAACTTATCTGGCCTTAAAACTTCAATTTTTCTAGCTAGATTTCTAGGTTAGTTCTTCGAGTACTCTAATTTTCTGGAAGCTTGAGTGTTGATTCTTGGTTTTTCTGGGCTGTTTTCCTTACTGTTGCTATTTGGTTCTGTTTGCTGCTCACTCTTCAAAGTTTCAGCCAGCTCTTCATTTGTTGGTTTGTTGCTGATAAATGAGTGTATTCTCATGTTAATTGTTGATTGTATTGATATGGATCTGATTTGTCTCTATTCTGTGAGTTTAAGTTTGAAATAATTTGCTGTGATCAGTTTGGTTAAATACATTGATGCATTGTAGTTTTCCTCTTAAAAGTAACTTTGTTTGAAGATGCCTCTTCAGTTAAATGTTCTTCATTGTTAACACTGATTCTGAAACTGTGATTATTGAAGCTGTTGTTTATCCCTATTCTGCTCACAAATAATTCCAGTGTAATGTTTGTTTGAGGTCATGTGGCCTATAGGCTGTAACTTGTGGATTTGGCCACTAATTGGCCAAATCAGCATGTGTCAAAGCCCAAAAACTGGATTTGCTTGTTGTCGTTGTACTGAAATTGAGGGCCTCATATCAGTGAACTAAGCTTGATGGATCAACTATATCCAAAGGGAGTGGATGTTCATTGGGCTGTTAGTTTCTTCCCAGAAGTTGTGATAGAGTTAGCTGTTGTATTTTTCTCATAAGATTCTAATGTAATAGATTAGTTGCTAATGTAGTTGTTTATGTATTAATAGGCCATAATGTAATTTTTTCTGATTTTGAAAAGTTTTTTTTTTCCTAATGCACTGTAGTTAATTAGTTTTGTGATTTTATACATTGCAATTAAAACTACTATTGTTAGGAATGGTTTATGTGATTATGTTGCTATTAGATTTTCGTAGTGTAAGCATAATGGTGCAATGGCCAAGGCTATGGGCCAGATCTTTAAAAGCTGGAAACCTGTTTTCTGTAATACAAGTTGGCCCAGACTTGCAACGAGGCCCAATCTGGGAATCACCTGAGCAAGTCTGGGCCCAGGCGAATGGGCCTGGGCGTTAAACTCAGCAGTTTGACCCCCTAGTTAAAAATTTCCCTTGTGAATAATAGTATAAACACATTCCTTTTTCATGTCTTGCAAATCATGCGTAGCATACTCTCAAAAATTGGAATCGTATTCTGATTCTCCTTTCATAAAAGTGAAGTGATTTATAACTTTTGACAAAATTGGAATTGTATTCTGATTCTCCTTTCATAAAAGTGAATTGATTTATATCTTTTGACAAAACGTGTATATTATGTGAGTTTAGCTTAAAATGCAAAGGTAGATAGGCCCAGCCAGTAAATATTCGCGACTAGGCCCGCCTAACGTGAGCCCAATTTGATCCAGCCATGGTTTAAAAAATCGAATTTGGTAAAGGCCTTTGAGTTCCTCACTTCTGGGCCAAATTATGAGCCTTATGCAGCTTGAACGTTCATTTGTCCCTGACCGAATAACCCAATGGGCTACTGCTGGCCCAAATTCCCTTATCAAGAATGATTAAAGGTCCGGCACATATACCCTTAGCATGTATATAATTAGTAGCCTTATATTGAACTTCAAATTAGTTTTAAATATGAACATCCGTAGTTTGTTTTAGTTGAATACGATCCTTTGAAATAAATTGAGGCGTGCATCCACAAACAAATCCCATAATCTATGGCCCTCTCATTAATGTAAAAACTAGTGTAGAAAAATACCTTGAATAGTCCTAGTTTGCTTTAGGCGCGTTTTGATAATAAATCATCGTGACTATGGGTACGGTTCCCGTGGCATAGTCGTGATACTTAATTCCCAAATTTGGGTGTGCATTTCATGTGACCCGATCGTAACAACTTTGAACAATAATAAAATAAACATGTTATAAATCACGAGTACATTTCATGAAGCGCGGTTTGCAATGTGTTCCAAAACGGCAAGTGTACGACAATCGTAACTTGTTCAAGAAATAATTCTATAAATCCTAAAAAAGCGGTTTAAAATAATTAAAAGCGGTTATAAAGTTAAAAATGCACAATAGGTTTAAAACATGTAATAAATCAGATAATTAGGCCAATTATTAATAGTTAAGCGACCGTGCTAGGACCACGGAACACGGGAATGCCTAACACCTTCTCTCGGGTTAATCGAATTCTTAACTTAGAATTTCTGGTTTTGCAGACTTTTAAATAAAGTCAAAATTCTCCTCAATTTTGGATTTAAAAATAAACCGCTGACTTGGGACACCAAATAAACTATTTCACCCTCCTGCGGGTGTAAAAAGGAGGTGTGATAGCTCTGGCGACTCCGCTGTGGATAAGAACCCAGAACTTCTGGTTCAGGGTTCAGAATTCGAGCTTAGAATAACTGTTATAGTTGGCTTTTATTTATTATTTGATTTTACATATTTGAGCCTAATGTGCTAAATGTCACTTTTTACCGCTTTGATATTGTTTGGATTGTATATAAACTGTTACGAAACCCTTCTTCTCTCTGAGTCTTCTAAATCATCTGGGAAGTGTGCACTTCGTGTGACTTCTTTTCTGTTAGAGTCATATCCTAATTTTAGAACGAGGTTCGAACAAGTTGCAACGCCGGTGAAGCTTCTGTATTCCCGGTACGCTGCCCCCCCTCGGCTCGAGCTGTCCGCTCGGGTAAGCCAGGTCTAGAACAATATACCCAGGTTTTAAACTTAGAATAACATAGCCTCATGTCGGATCCTTAGTAGGAACGCTTGTTTGCATCACGTGCATTTGACTTTGGGGACTCAACACAGGGGTTGGGTCCGTCTAGGACAAGTGCACCCAAAATCAATAGACCATCCTCATGCATTTTACTTGCTACTTGTACACTTATTTGCTTCGGATTGCATGTTGACCAGCTTCTAGAATAAGGGAGAAAAGTTGGAAAAATCAAATTGAGGTAGGTGAGAGATAATTACCCGCCTTTGAAAACTTTGGTGTCCAAAATATACCGAACCTCTGCCGAATTTTTGAAAAAAAAAAGAGAGAAAAAGAAAGAGAAAAAGGGAAAATTGTTTCAAAAAAAATTCATGTTTTTCTGCTACGTCAAAACTTTCCGAACTACGCAGGTTTGATTCTCACCGGATGTGGGATACGTAGGCAACCCTCATCAAGTCCAACCCCATTTTTGGAAAAATAACCCAAAAATATGAAACGTTGTCGTTTTTGTCGTAAGTAAAGTTAGGTGATGACGTTTTTGTCTAAATAGCCAAAATGTCCCAACAGGGCGCCGGAAGGCTGTTTTTGCAAGAATAGCCACCTATGGTCTTTTTTTCAAATTTTTGGCCAATTAGCAAACACAACCCTAAAATCTTCTTTCCTGAAGTGCTGAAGGGCCATATTTGCAAAGGCGTCTTGTTTTGAGCCAGTTGTTTTAGTTGCAATTTTGAAAACAAAATAATCTTCCTTTTTGGGTCAAAATAAATCATGTTTTTTTAACCGATCATTTTAAATAAATGTGCAGGATGAGCACTATTGAAAATGAACCTTTCAATGTTCTAGAGGAAATCCCGATAGGACTCCATATGTGGTGGAATGACTTAGGGGAGTTCAGCAGAGGTGCTGCGATAAAATCTTTAGGCAGGCTCATTAGTCTTTTGAAGATTAAACCAAGGTTGGACATAATTGAAGCCTTAATACCTTTTTGGGACCCGCACACAATGTGTTCCATTTCTCTAATTTTGAGTTAACCCCTACACTTGAGGAGAGAGCAGGCTATGCTGGCCTTAACGAAAATCTCATGAGCCGATACCCAGTGACACCAAGGGCTGTAACCCCTCACAAATTCCTGGATCTTCTGAGTATCATTCGGGAAGTCAAAGATGGAAATTTGGTTGAAGAATTTTGCACATTCCACTTCCTACACCGCCGTTATGGGGAACCCCACGGTTTTGAGGCTCCGGATACTGGTCTAAGACATCCAGGGAACAAAGGCAAATGGGAAGCACGTCGGGGACTGGCCTTCGTAGTGGAATTTTTAGGCACCTTAATCTACCCGAAGAAGGATGGACATATAGAGTTGGGGCTCGTAAGAATGGCTGACTTCATGATCAAAAAGGCTAATGGCATTATTATACCAATGATCCTAGCAGAAATTTATTGAGCTCTCATTATTTGCCGAGCAGGGGGAAATTTTTTTGAGGGTTGCCACATGCTTTTAACTCTTTGGATGGAGAACACCTTTGCCATCATCCGGGGTACATGAACTATGGTATGACTGGTCTTAACTGCATTGAAGAACACGAAAATCGGGTAGATGGTCATGAGTTTCCAGAAGGTAAGGAGGCATGGTTCGCACATTTGAGTTCCTTGACTACAAACAAAATTGAGTGGACATTCGGTTGGCTCCCGGTCAACGAAGTTATCTATATGTCGGCCGGAGCGTGCTATCTTTTATTAATGGGTCTTTGGAGTATCCAGCCGTATGCTCCACACAGGGTTCTGCACCAGCTGTGCAGGTACCAAACTGTCCCTCATGATGAAGATTTAAGTCGACAAGTCATTGAACTAGGTCCAAAAGCTGCATTCCCAGAAGAAAAGGTTCGCCAAATTTGGCATCAGTGTAGGTTCCTGGAGCCACAGACTCGAGTACGGGATTTGTCCAAGGGTGAGGTAGAGCCTAGCTACATGGCCTGGTATGGTAAAAGGGTTCAAGTCCATCAAGATCTTGAACGGCCCGCCAAAAGGCCCCACGTACAACAATTCACTGATGGGGCACAAGAACAATGGGATTGGTTAGCAAAGGAGAAAAGCTACAGGGTTACGATAAGCAAGTTAGAAGGGCAAATCAGAGATCTTAAATTTGATAGTAGTGTGCAGGCTGCTGCTGATGAAGGAGAGAAGAAAAAGTTGGCCCGAGAAAACGAAGCCCTTCAAGCCCAGATTCAAAGAATGAAGCTATCTGCTGAAAACCCGGGAAGGATCCAAGCATATGAAAGACTTATAAACAGTCTTAGGAAGAAAGTATGTGAGTATGGGGATGATTTGGTAAAGTCTGAAGGTAGATTGGCAAGAGCATGGGAAAAATTAGCCAAGAACGCAGAAGGACGGGCAGAGTTTGTTCAACAATTAAAAGGAAAATATGATAGAGAAGTCGCAAATCTAAAGGAAAAGCTAGCTACCCTCGAGAATGAAATGGCTAAACAAAGAACTTTAAGGCATAGAGGGAGCATTGTTGTGCATCGATGTCTCGACTGGAAGAGGACATGCAACTGTTGCAGGAGCAAAGCCATCATGATGCCCAAGTTCTGGAAGCTAGATCTCAACAAATTGGGCGCCTGCTCCAAGAGAAAGGCATCATTAGAGAAAGGATTAGAGGAATTACTGACTATATTGTCATGAAATGCCATGAGTGTGAGGATATGACTAGGTCCACTTTCTTCGCTGCAGTGATGACTTTTGTTCGCCAGATAATGGACGACGTGGATCGCCTCCAAGGAGATCTTGCATGTAGGCCCGCGTCGAGACCGACTGATGTCCCGCGGGCCCCTGGAGTAGTTTTGGAAGCCCTTATGTATTCCTAATTTTCTTTTCGAGTCTGTATTTCAGTTTCCTTTTAGAGTCTATTCTAAGTCTGTTTTAGTTTTCAGTTCTTAGGTATGTATGATGGAGTCGTTGTAATAGAAGTTTTTATTATGATGAAAATTTGAAAAAAACCAAAAATTGCTTCTTTCTTTTATTTCGCATTTATCCCTTGAACTACGTAATGATCTGATTCACGCAGCGTCGTGATACGTAGGCAATCCTCATTGGATCCGGTCATAGCTATAGATAATTCGAATAAGAGAGTAAATGAAAGAAAACAAGAATAAGAGGGAAAACAATGCAAAAAAGAGATTGCAAAGAAAAGAGAGCAAATAATGAAAAGCGCAAAAGAAAAGAAAAGAGTCAAAGATCTGGGAGGTCATAAAAGCCGGGATGAAACACGCAACCGTTGCAAACAATGTAGAAGAACATTTGACTATTTAGGTGCATTGCATTCCCCAAACGTGTGATTCCCTATGTGTTAATTGTCTCAAACTAACCGGTTTGTTGTGTATGCTGTTGAGAACAAGTTCTGTTTTTTAAGGTGGTTGGTTTTGTGGTAACCTGGCTTCGCACCCTTACTTTACTAGGTCCAAAGGAAGTGTCGAAATGACGTCAGAGAGTCATCTACCAACAATTCCCCCCTCAGAGGACAGCCCGTTGTCAGTTATCTCGACGTACTGAAGAAAATAGGGCACTGCGCCTCCGCATGTTGGAAATGTGGGACGCTTGGTCTAACGGTAGAGAGCCGCCTAGTGCAATACCTGGTTTTCCTGAACTGATTCCCAAAACAAGTGGGACCTCTAACATCCCTATAAATTACCCGACCACCCCATTCGGATACCCCACTATGTCAGCCCATTTCGCCGGAACGCCTTCTGAGGTTCGCCCCCAGGCACTGGTTTTGGGAGTGTCTTCTAACATATTCACCGCACCACCAACCTCAGCTACGGTACAACCAACATTGCCCAGGCTAAGTTTTGAGCCATCATCCTTTACTTTCCAAACACCACCATTCCCGTCGACACGGCTCATGTCACCCAAACTCCTACCCTCAACAACCTCGGTATGAGTTTACCACGGGACAAGAGAGAACTGTAAAGAATCCCGAGCAAGAAGAGATCACTCGGAAAATGAAAAGCATAGAACAAAGTCTCAAGAACATACAAGGCCTGAGTGGCCAGAAGAGTGTCTCCTATATTGACTTGTGCATGTTCCCGCATGTTCATCTGCCCATCGGTTTCAAGACTCCCAAGTTTGAAAAGTATGATGGACATGGAGACCCCATAGCCCACCTGAAAAGGTATTGCAACCAGCTAAGGGGAGAGGGCGAAAAAGAAGAACTCTTGATGGCTTACTTCGGGGAGAGTTTAGCCGGAATTGCATCCGAATGGTATATGGATCAAGACATCTCCCGCTGGCACATATGGGATGACTTGTCCCGAGACTTTGTGAGATAGTTCTAGTACAACGTGGACATAGCTCCAGATCGAAACTCTTTATCCAATTTCAAAAAGAAGTCTTTGGAGAGCTTCTGGGAGTATGCCATCAAATGGCGTGAACAAGCTTCCAGGGTGAAACCCCCAATGGATGAGACTGAGATGGTCAGTGTCTTCTTGCAAGCCCAAGAGGCTGATTACTTCTAGAACATGATGTCTGCTATGGGTAAGCCATTTGCAGAAGCCATAAAGATTGGGGAAATGGTAGAGAATGGTTTGAAAACGGGTCGCATCCTGAGCCAGTCGGCTATAAGAGCCACCTCTCAAGCAATCCAGAGCGGGTCGGGGGGTGCAGCAAATCGGAAAAAGAAAGATGAAGCAGCAATGATGGACTCAAGTCTGAGAAACCCCTGTCAACCCCTAGGTTACTGTGGTTCTTCTTCCAGCACCCCGCAACATTACTACCCTCACCAAGATGCGGCTTATGCCATGACTCCTCATCCTTATGCAGTGATGAATGCCTAGCCATATGCTCGGCCGCAACAACACTATAACCAGAACCGAGCTCCACCTCCCAGAAATAACCCTCCTCACCAAGCTCCATATAATCCCCGTCCACCAGAGAATAATTTTCCATATAACGCCCATGCCCGTGAACCATCCAAAAAAACAAACTTCACACCCATCGATGAATCATATTTCAGCCTCTTCCCAAAGTTGGTCCAAATGGGTTTGCTGCAGCCCGTACCTCGAAACAGACAAAACCCAGAGTGACCCTCCCACCGACCCGGTACCCGATGTGCTTATCATTCAGGGGCAGAAGGGCACGACACTGAGGATTGCTGGACCCTTAAAAGGGCTGTCGAAAATCTAATAGAGCAAAATCGGGTAGTGTTGAGGGATGAGGAGGTCCCCAATATAACCAATAACCCATTGCCAGCTCAAAACAATGGGCCAGTTATTGGGATGATTTGTTAGGACAGCGAGTTCGACCCAGCGTTGAAAGCTATCATTGCCATGATGAGAAGAAGAGCAACTCCACTCCTCAAAGCATAGAAATGGTTGTGGAAGAAAAAACAGGGGGCAGTACCTCCTAAAGATGTCATTCTTTGTGTTCCCAAGGCCCCAGAAAAGAACAATTTGTGTTGAGTCCTCCCAAAAGGTTCGAGCAAACTAAGTTTACACTGAAGGTACCAAAGATGTACGTACCGAAGGGGACTTATATGGCGCGGGGGCCGATAATTTCACCCAGGCTGACTGAGCATGTGGTTATCAGCCGCGCACCACAGAAGCCCATAAAGGACCCCACTACCGTCCCCTGGAACTACAATAAAGCAGTAGTGACGTACAAGGGAAAAGAAATCATGGGGGAAATGAATGAAACAAACCCGTCTGGAAAGTACCTCAATTTGGAAGAATTGAACAAGACCAAACAGAGGCGTTTTTCGCTTAAAAAGCCAGTCAGTGCTGAAGAGGCAGAGGAATTCTTTCGAAAGATGAAAACATCAGACTACACTGTGATCAATCAACTCAGGAAGTCCCCCTCTCAGGTCTCACTTTGTCCCTGCTGATAAGCTCGAATGAGCATAAGAAAGTGTTGTTAAAGATGCTCAATGAAGCATATGTTCCGGTCGAGACAACGGTTGAACAATTGGAAAGAATGGCAGAATGATTTTTTGAAGTCAACCGGATCTCCTTCAATTGAAATGACTTGCCACCAGAAGGGGTTGCCCACAACAAAGCTCTTCATTTGAGTGTTAAGCGTGAAGGATACTACGTGAAAAGAGTTATGTTGGATGGCGGATTTGGGGTTGACATCTTCCCTCTCTCGACCTTACAGAGAATGGAAATTGGGACTGAAAGGATCAGACCCAACAATGTTTGTGTACGTGCTTTTGATGACGTCAAAAGGGACGCGATAAGAGAGATTGATTTGATCCTAACCATCGGCCTTGTGGATTTTGAAGTAACATTTCAGGTTTTGGACATGGACGCCTCCTACAATTTTCTCCTAGGAAGGCCTTGGCTCCATACGGCAGGGGTTGTACCCTCTACTCTCCACCAAATGGTTAAGTTTGAACATGAAGACCAAGAAATCGTGGTCCACGGAGAGGATGAGCAATCAATCTACAGGTACCCGTTAGTCCCATGTCTGGAGGCTAGAGAAAGTAGCGAGCACATAGTCTACCAAGCTTTTGAGATTGTGGTCGCGGACCAGTATGAGGAAGGAACCCCGTGTCCTCAACCCTTCTTGTCAAACACGTCAATCATGGTCTCCAGTGAGATGATCAAGCATGGCTACAAGCCCGGGAAAGGGTTCGGGGCATCTTTGCAAGGCATTACAGAGCCCATCACCTTGACTGCAAGTGAGAACTTCTTTGGTGTTGGTTTTCGAGCTACAGAAGTTGACGTAAAATGGGCTAATAAACGTAAGAATGATGGGCGGGTTCTGCCTCATCCGGTCCCACATCTCGCCAATACTTTTGTTAAGCCAAGCTACATAGAAGAAGAAGAAGAAGAGGCCTTCACGGCCGAAGAAATTGAAGACATCTGTGAAGCAATGAGGCAGATATTATATGAGGCTCACATAGTCCAGCCGGGTGAAGGCTCAAGCACTGCAGAGGTGTAATATATGGGGCCAAATGCCAAGCTTCAAAATTGGAAGGCTACTCCGTTCCCAGTCAGGTGGGAATCCCGGTAGTTCAGTCTTTCCATCTTTTCTGCATTCCGAGTTATTTCAGGGTGTAACTCGAACGTTTTTAGTTTACTGTCTTTTAAATTCCAATGTAAACTCTTCTATCTTCAAATTCAATGAAATGAAATCAATATTTCATCGTCTATGAATCTCTCTCTTTATTCTTTCTAATTTTGTTATTTTTTTCGTATCTCTCTTTTCAGTTCTAATAATGCGGACTTAAATAACATGACATGCTTGCGGACTTCATGCCCAGATCCTAACACGCTGTCTAACTGTGAAATAATGAATCAAGAACCAGAATATGATGAAGGTGAGGCTTTTAGGGAAATAAACCGAGAACTGGAACAATTTGAGAGTAAGCCTAAGCCAAACTTAAATGAAACTGACCAGTTAATTTGGGTAGTTCGGAAGAGGTCCAGGAAACCATGATAAGCATCCACGCTGATGAAAGAACTAGGGATGCATTAATCCAACTGTTGTTCGAATTCAAAGACGTGTTTGCATGGTCCTATGATGATATGCCAGGTCTGAGTGTTGATTTAGTGGTACACAAATTGCCAACTTACCCCGATTATCCCCCTGTCCAACAAAAACAGAGAAAGTTCAAAACAGACATCAGTGACAAGATCAAAGAAGAGGTCACCAAATAGTTGAAAGCGGGTGTGATGCGAGTGGTCCGATACACCACATGGTTGGCTAATGTGGTCCCGGTGCCTAAGAAAGATGGGAAAACCCGAGTGTTTGTTGATTATCGGGATTTGAACAAAGCAAGCCCTAAGGACAACTTTCCATTGCCAAACATCCATATCCTTGTTGAAAATTATGCCAAACATGAGATACGGTCTTTCGTGGATTGCTATGCTGGGTATCATCAGGTTCTGATGGATGAAGAAGACACAGAAAAGACGGCTTTCACCATACCTTGGGGTACTTACTGTTACAGGGTCATGCCATTTGGTTTGAAGAACGCCGAGGCAACTTACATGAGAGCTGTGACTGCTATCTTTCACAACATGATGCACCAGGAAATAGAGGTGTATGTTGATGATGTCATCATTAAATCAAGAACCCAAGATGACCATGTGCGGGATCTGAGGAAGTTCTTTGCGCGTCTACGTAAGTATGACTTGAAATTAAATCCAGCTAAATGTGCATTTGGAGTTCCATCTGGAAAACTTTTGGGGTTTATAGTCAGTCGGAGGGGCATCGAGCTAGATCTAACAAAGATAAAGTCTATTCGGGATTTGCCCCCTCCAAGAACCAAGAAAGAGGTTATGAGCCTGTTGGGAAGGTTGAATTACATCAACAGATTCATTGCGCAGCTGACTACAACGTGTGAGCCCATATTTAAGTTGTTGAAGAAAGATGCGGCGATTAGATGGACAGATAAGTGTTAGGAAGCTTTCGACAAAATCAAAGAATATCTGTCGAATCCGCCAGTGTTGGTTCCACCCGAGCCTGGAAAGCCTTTGTTCCTGTACTTGACACTGTTGGGGAATTCCTTTGGATGTGTTCTCGGACAACATGATGTGACCGGGAAGAAAGAACAAGCCATATACTATTTGAGCAAGAAGTTCACTAGTTATGAAGCCAAGTACACTTTGATGGAAAGAACTTGTTGCGCCCTAAATTGGGTCGCTCAGAAGCTCAGGCATTACTTGTTGGCTTATACCACCTATCTCATCACCAGATTGGATCCTTTGAAGTACATATTCCAAAAGCCGATGCCCACAGGAAGGTTTGCGAAATGGCAAATCCTGGTCATCGAGTTCGACATAGTCTACGTCACCCGCACGACAATGAAAGCTCAAGCCTTGGCGGATCACCTAGCTGAGAATCCTGTTGATGATGAATATCAGCCTTTGAGTACCTACTTTCCGAACGAGGAAGTAAATTCAGTTGAGGTGATTCCAGAAGACACCAATGCTTGAAAAATGTTCTTCGACGGAGCTGTGAATCCAAAAGGTGTCGGGATTGGGGCAATTTTGATTTCGCCCACTGGTCAGCACTATCCGGCCACAGCCCGGCTTCGGTTCTTTTGTACGAACAACACTTCCTAGTATAAAGCCTGCATTATGCGCATGAACATGGCAATCGATCAGGATCTGGAAGAATTGTTAATCATGGGAGATTCCGACTTGATCATTCGACAAGCTCAAGGTGAATGGGAAACTCGGGATATCAAGCTTATTCCATATAGGCAACATGTGGAAGATCTTAGCAAGCGGTTCAAATCCGTCGAGTTCAGGTACATTCCTTGGTTTCATAATGAGTTAGCCGATGCACTAGCTACTTTGGCCTCGATGCTCGCGTATCCGGGAAATGTCCACATTGACCCATTGGAAATCCAAATACGAGAAAGACATGGTTACTGCAATACAATTGAGATGGAACCAGATGCTCAGCCATGGTATCATGATTTCAAAAGATTCCCGAAAGCTTCAAATGGGCACAGATTCATTTTAGTTGCCGTTGACTACTTCACAAAGTGGGTTGAAGCAGTCACTCTCAAAGCCGTCACCAAGAAACCAGTGGTGGACTTCGTGCATTCCAACATTGTCTGTCGTTTTGGTATTCCTAAGACTATCATTAGAGACAATGCTGCAAATTTGAACAGTCATTTGATGAGGGAGATATGCGAACAATTTAAGATCACGCATCGGAATTATACCCCTTATCGGCCCAAATCTAATGGTGTTGTTGAAGCAGCGAACAAAAACATCAAGAAGATCCTCAGGAAAATGATTCAAAGTTCTAGACAATAGCATGAAAAGTTGCCTTTTGCATTGTTGGGATATTGCACCACTGTGCGCGCCTTAGTTGGGGAAACACCCTATCTATTGGTTTATGGCACTGAAGCCGTAATACCCGCAGAAGTTGAAATTCCATCTCTTCGAATCATCGTTGAAGTTGAGATTCAGGAAAATGAATGGGTCAAGACGCGTCTAGAACAGTTAACCCTGATTGATGAAAAGTGGGTGGCCGCAGTTTGCCACGGGCAGTTGTATCAACAAAGAATGGCCCGCGCCTACAACAAGAAAGTGCGGCCCAGAAATTTTGAAGTGGGGCAACTCGTCTTAGGACATATTCTCCCGTATCATAAAGAAGCAAAAGGAAAGTTCGCTCCAAACTGGAAAGGTCCGTACATCAGGAAATTGTTGCCGAAAGGGGCGTTGTACTTAGGAGACATTGAAGGAAACGACCCCGAAACAGTTGTCAATACAGATGCGGTCAAAAGGTATTACGTTTAACCCTTCTGCGGTACAGATGTTCTCCGATTGGGATGACTAAGGCATTCATTCTCACTACCCAAACACTGTTAACCCTTTGAGATGGCTACCTTTCTTTTATTACCCTCTTTGGAACCCGAAAATATTGTAAAAAAAAGAATCAAAAACAAAGGTTTCTTGAACTACGTTCGACTTGATTCCGAAAGGATACGTAGGCAGCCTCTCTCTGGGGTTCAGTCACACCAAAACAAAAAGCCACATTTCCCCAAAAGTTGAAACTGGGGCAGATGTTATAATGGTTCGGCGATGGTTCGCCTGAAAGGTTCCAAAGTTGTAATTCAATCCAAATTCTTTTTCCCCCAAAATCCTGTTCAAGCCCTTCCGATCAATCGGTAATGATGTTCAAAATTGGAGGATGAGGTTACTTGGATCTGATACAGTCAAATCAGAGAAATAAAATGAGAGAGTCTTATTGGTAAAAACCCACACGAGCACCGTAAGGCGATGGTGAGAAGAGAAATTGAAACTGAGAGTCTTGTTAGTGAAAACTTGCAAAGAGCACTACAAGGCGACAGTGAGAAGAGAAATGAGAGAGGTCAGTTGGTGAAAACCCGCAAAGGGCGCCACTAATTGAAAAAGGGATCCCTTACAACCATCAGCATTGATATAGTCCAGACAAGGTTTCTCGGTTTTGAGATATGGGTTATGATGGGCTTATGAGAGTTGGATGGTTTACACAGATCGGGTATCTAGTCCAAGAAGAATGTCATGTCTATTGAAGTCTGCATGCACTCTAGATAAGTCCTTCTTTCCTTTACCTGAAAGGGACACTTCTCGTTTAAATTCATTATCCTGTCCGTTGTTCAATTTTCTTTAAATCCCTTTCGGTCTAACTCTCCTCCGAAACTAATATAGAGAAAAGATGGCAAGATTGGTTTTACAGGGTTTTGTCTGACAAAAGTAAATATTCAAGAAAGCACCTGGCCTCAGCAGGTGCATCAAGTCAACCTTGACTGGCCATGATGGTTGATGCCCCAAAGTCAAAAACTCTTGAAAAGAAAAGAAATTAAAGTCAAGTGCCCACAAAGGCAAAATAAGATGGAAAAGGCCAAGCCCCACACTGATTAGTGGAACTTGGGAAAAGTCAAGGTTCCCGGGTGTAGAAATGAAGCCAATTTCCAGAAAGGCAGCAAGGAATGGAGATTTTATTGAAAGAGCTGGGCCGAGATCAAGTGATTGAAACAATCAAGGCCTCAAAACCAACCACCATTTCAAACCGACAAACTGTTCTTTGTTTGAAAAACAGGAAAACAGGTGCAATCCAAAGCGACCTTGCAAGAAGCAGGTGCAACCAAAAGAAATTGCACAAGGGCTGGAAATAGCCCTGCAGCAATAATCAATCCAAAAGGGAAGTCTCTTCCAAGATTCTTTCCTGCATTTTCTTAAATATAAAAAAAATGCCAAAATGAAATGAAGAGAAGATGAAGAAAAATTCAAAATCATGGTAGCATAGGGTTTCCAGTCTCTAGCTATGCCTTTTCCAACATAGGGTCACATTCCCTAGTCGATGCCAGCATAACCTGGTAATCTTTCCAACATAGGATCCCACCCCCTAGTTGATCCCGACATAATACGAGGACCTTTCCGGCATAACACGATGACTTCCCCGGCATAACTCGAGGACCTTTCCGACATAACCCGATGACTTCCCCGACATAACCCGAGGACCTTTCCGGCATAACCCGATGACTTCCCCGGCATAACGCGAGGACCTTTCCGGCATAACCTGATAACTTTCCTGACATAAACCGAGGACCTTTCCGGCATAACCCGGTAATTTTTCTAGCATAACCTGGTAATCTTTTCCGACATAGGGTCCCACTCCCTGATTGTTGCCAGCATAACCTGGTAATCTTTTCCAACGTAGGGTCTCATTCCTTAGTTGATGCCAGCATAACCTGGTAATCTTTCCAACTTAGGGCCTCCGATCCCCATTTGATTTTATTTTAGATATACGGCTCCACTCCCTAATCTCTTTTCACAAGGATACACAATCCTGATTTTTATTGCTTTCAATAAAGAAATAGTTTAGATTTTTTTTTTGCAATGTTCACAAAATTTTCCTAGTGAAAATTGGGGCAGAAAAATTTCGTTCGTTTGTTTGTTTTGGTGCCTGAGCAGGTTTTTACCATAAGGCACAAGGTTTGAGATGACCAAAAGAAGAAGTCTCAATCCAAATAAAAGAAAAGAAAAACAAGAAAAGAAGTTGAACTCTAAATGTAGAAGCGGAGAAAAGATGTGGACTGCTCAAGATATGATTGAAGTCACAAGCTTTGCATGTCCCGCCTTGATCTGAAAAGCTGAAGAAGAATGAATCGGCAGTTGCAGCTAACGAGCATCAAGATTCAGATCAGAGTCTGCAGGAAGAACCATCCAAGACTCAAGATCAAGCTTTAGAAGGTTTATAGATAGGAATCTTGTAACTCATAGCTGATAGGCTTAGCTAGTTTAGCTTTTCATCTTTCATTTTGGTGTAATAAGGAGCTCAGCAAGCAGACACAGCAGCAACAGCAGTGAAATCACAGTTTCTCGGTAGTCCCAGCTACCAAAAATTCCAAAACTACATTGACCTGATTCATTTATAACCAAGGATATGTAGGCAACCTCCGAAGTAAGGTTCGGTCAGACTTTTTCCCAAAAAATGCTTCCCAGGGAGTACCCAGACGGGCAAAAATTGCTCATAATTGATCATTTTATCTTTGCCCGAAAACTCTTCGTGTTTCCGAGCAAAGAGGGGCAGCTGTGAGCATGTGATTTTTGCCCTATTAGAAATGCTCCTACAAAATTAAAGAAAATAGATTTTTTCCAAATTGTTTACAATTTATAGGATTTTTGTAGGATTTTATTAATTGTTTGCATTTTTGTGCATGTTTAATTTTTATTAAAATCATAAAAATGCTCCTAAAAATGTCAAGAACATCATGCATTGCATATTAGACTTTCCGTTCATAGTTTAGGATTAATTAGTTAATTAATTGCATTATTCAAATAAAATCACAAAAATATTGCTCATTTTTACATTTTAGCTTTTAATTTTAGATTAGTAATTTTATCTTTTAATTTAGGATCAACTAATTTTTATAAATATTATAAATAGATAATTAGTTTAATTTTATAAATTAGATTAATTTAGGATTTTAATTAAAGAAAAGAAAAAGAAAACAAAGAAAAAAAGGAAAATAAGAAAAAGAAATTGGAAGAAGGGATTAATTTGAAATTGGGCCAAATTTAATTTCCTAATCCGCCTGGTCCAGACCCAGCCCAATCCCATAAAACCCGGTCCAATCTCCTTAGCCCCAAAACGACCCTGTATTGCCCCTCCTTAATCCCAGTCGTTGATCATCATGAATCTAACGGCTGGGAACTGATCGCCCCTTTTGTATAATACTGTCTGAACTAAATCCCCCCCCCCCATAGACCCCATCTCACTTCGTCTCACCCCAAACCAGAGAAAACTCTAGCCGTCCTAGGACTCCCTCACCGGCTCCGCCCATCTCCGCCGCCCGAAAATCGCTTTATGGCGGCGGAGCATCCCCAAAAAGCGCCAAATTAACACCATGGAATCACAAAACCCTAACTTTTTCCCCTTTTTGATTTTTTTTGGTCAATTTCTAGTTTGCTTGAACCTAAGACTTCCATTAGTCGACTGTTCTTGGTGAGAACAGTCGATTAATGGTCGTCCAAGTTCATCTCGCCCCGTTGAAGCCTGTCCGAATTCTTGACTGGTCCAAATGAGAAGCAAGTCCTTGGTAAACCCTTTTCCATTATTTTTCTTTTGATTTCGTCTCTTCATCTTCTTTCTTCTTTTTAGCTGCATGTTTTAAGTTTGCAATTTTAGGTTTTTCTTTTCTTTCGTTCACGACTATTTTGTTTGTTTATTTAGCATCTATTTATTAGATTAATCAAAGCATGTTAAGATTCATCATCTGAAGTTTAATTTCAATTTCATAAACTTAGTTTAATTAGAGTTAACTTTTAGGTTTGATAAATAGCATGATTTTTCTGTTTCTTTCATATTTCTGTCTTATGTTAGTTTTATTTTATGCTCCGTGTTTAGTTCAAGTTAATTAGAATAATATTAATTAGAATAATGATACTCAAGTTGATTAACGAGATATTTAGTCTATTTTTGGTTAGCTGTTAGAAAAATTAGTTGATTAAATTGTTTAACTTGCCAACTGAGTAGGTTAGTTTCTAGGGTTTTTTTGCAGTTTTATTATAATTCTGGTTTGTTTACTTTTTAGCTGTGTTAGTTGTTTGAATCTTTTTTTGTTTTAGGTTAATTATGCGAGCCTGTTTAATTTACTAATTAGATTTAGACTTTTTTGGTTTAAACCCTGAATTCCCTTAAGCTTAAGACTGATTTTGGGATTAAAAGAACACTTGAAACAATATTTAGGAGGTTCCCTAAAGGTCTTTAAAATCAGAATAGGATCAGAATTGGTTAGAATTGGAATAGTCAGTAAATAAAAGGGTAAAACTGGATTTTATATAGGGTTAATATCAGACGGTTCTAGTATTTTGGATAGTTGCCCCCATTTTTAGCAAAAGATGCTGAAATTGGGTGAGAAAAGGACATACAGCTGTCAAAAGATGTTGTACTATCTGACCCTTAGGTAATTTAGGTTAGAATATGCTCTTTTGATGCTATTTTGGGGATCCCCTATAAAAGGAAAGCTATTCCTTCATTCTACAGAGATTAATCAGCACATTTTGACTAAAATTTTCAGAATACAAAAGAAAACCTTTGAAACTTTTCTGGCCTTAAAACTTCAGTTTTTCTAGCTAGATTTTTAGGTTAGTTCTTCGAGTACTCTGATTTTCTGGAATCTTAAGTGTTGATTCTTGGTTTTTCTGGGCTGTTTTCCTTACTGTTGCTATTTGGTTCTGTTTGCTGCTCACTCTTCAAAGTTTCAGCCAGCTCTTCATTTGTTTGTTGCTGGTTTTTGTTGCTGTTATGTTCAAGGTACTGATCTCAGCTTTTCTCCGTGTAATGCTTTGTTTAAATGATATAAGACTAAAGCTGCAAATTATATGTGATAAATGAGTGTATTCTCATGTTAATTGTTGATTTTATTGATATGGGTCTGATTAGTCTCTATTCTATGAGTTTAAGTTTGAAATTATTTGGTGTGATCAGTTTGGTTAAATACATTGATGCATTGTAGTTTTCCTCTTAAAAGTAACTTTGTTTGAAGATGCCTCTTCGGTTAAATGTTCTTCATTGTTAACACTGATTCGGAAACTGTGATTATTGAAGTTGTTGTTCATCCCTCTTCTGCTCACAAATAATTCTAGTGTAATGTTTGTTTGAGGTCATGTGGCCTATAGGCTGTAACTTGTGGATTTGGCCACTAATTGGCCAAATCAGCATGTGTCAAAGCCCACAAACTGGATTTGCTTGTTGTCGTTGTACTGAAATTGAGGGCCTCATATCAGTGAACTAAGCTTGATGGATCAACTATATCCAAAGGGAGTGGATGTTCATTGGGCTGTTAGTTTCTTCCCAGAAGTTGTGATAGAGTCAGCTGTTGTATTTTTCTCATAAGATTCTAATGTAATAGATTAGTTGCTAATGTAGTAGTTTATGTATTAATAGGCCATAATGTAATTTTTTCTGATTTTGGAAAGTTTTGTTTTTGCCTGATGCAGTGTAGTTAATTAGTTTTCTGATTTTATATATTGCAATTAAAACTACTATTGGTAGGAATGGTTTAAGTGATTATGTTGCTATTAGATTTTCGTAGTGTAAGCATAATAGTGCAATGGCCAAGGCTATGGGCTAGATCTTTAAAAGCTGAAAACCTGTTTTCTGTAATACAAGTTGGGCTAGACTTGCAACGAGGCCCAATCTAGGAATCACCTGAGCAAGTCTGGGCCCAGGCGAATGGGCCTAGGCGTTAAACTCAGTAATTTTACCCCCTAGTTATAAATTTCCCTTGTGAATAATAGTATAAACACATTCCTTTTTCATGTCTTGCAAATCATGCATAGCATACTCTCAAAAATTAGAATTGTATTCTGATTCTCCTTTTATAAAAGTGAATTGATTTATAACTTTTGACAAAACGTGTATATTATGTGAGTTTGGCTTAAAGCGCAAAGGTAGATAGGCCCAGCCAGTAAATATTTGCGACTGGCTGCCTAATGTGAGCCCAATTTGATCCATCCATGGTTTAAAAAATCAGATTTGGTAAAGGCCTTTGAGTTCCTCACTTCTGGGCCAAATTCTTAGCCTTATGCAGCACGTTCATTTGTCCCTGACTGAATAACCCAATGGGCTACTGCTGGCCCAAATTCCCTTATCAAGAATGATTAAAGGTCCAACACATATACCTCAAGCATGTATATAATTAGTAGCCTTATATTGAACTTCAAATTAGTTTTAAATATGAACATCCGTAGTTTGTTTTAGTTGAATACGATCCTTTGAAATAAATTAAGGCATGCCATCCACGAACAAATCGCATAATCTATGGCCCTCAATTTCGGGTGTGCTTTTCATGTGACCCGATCGTAACAACTTTGAACAATAATAAAATAAACATGTTGTAAATCACGGGTGCATTTCATGTAGCGCGATTTGCAATGTGTTCCAAAACGGCAAGTGTACGACAATCGTAACTTGTTCAAGAAATAATTCTATAAATCCTAAAAAAGCGGTTTAAAATAATTAAAAGCGGTTATAAAGTTAAAAATGCACAATAGGTTTAAAACATATAATAAATCAAATAATTAGGCCAATTATTAATAGTTAAGTGACCGTGCTAGAACCACAGAACTCGGGAATGCCTAACACCTTCTCCCGGGTAAACATAATTTCTTACTTAGAATTTTTGGTTTTGCAGACTTTTAAATAAAGTCAAAATTATCCTTAATTTAGGATTTAAAAATAAACCGGTGACTTGGGACACTATAACGACCCGACCGGTCATTTTAAGAATTTACGCCCCGATCCCCTATTAATTACTTTCCCCGTGTTTGTTTCTGCTATTTTGATTCGCCGGGATGTTTGGTTTTGAGATTCGGAGTGTTTTGGGACACTTAGTCCCTAAATGAGAACTTAAGCTTTAAAATTTGGACCGTAGTCGTAGCAATGTGAAGACGGCCTCGGAATGGAATTCCATCGGTTCTGTTAGCTCCGTTGGGTGATTTCGGGCTTAGGGGCGTGTTCGGATTGTGTTTTGGATGTCCGTAGCTTATTTAGGCTTGAAATGCTGAAAGTTGAATTTTTGAAGTTTCCGGTTTGATAGTGAGATTTTGATCTGAGGGTCGGAATGGAATTCCGGAAGTTGGAGTAGCTCCGTGGTGTTGAATATGACGTGTGTGCAAAATTTCAGGTCATTTGGACGAGGTTTGATAGACTTTTTGATCGAAAGCGTAATTTGAGAGTTTTTGGAGTTCTTAGGCTTGAATCCTATGCTAAATTGGTGTTTTAATGTTGTTTTGAGCATTCCTGAGGTTGGAAAAAGTTTGAATGATGTCTTAGGATTTGTTGGCATGTTTGGTTGAGGTCCCGAGGGCCTCGGGTGTGTTTCGGATGCTTAACGAACCAATTTGGGACTTGGAGAAAGATCATATTTTTGGGTTTTTCTATTGCAAACTTCCCTTCATCGCGATCGCGTGAGTAGGATCGCGATCGCGTAGGCTAATCTGGGATAGGGAAATTTTTTCTCTTCGCGTTCGCGTGAAGATGAATGCAAATGCGTAGTTATGGGCAATGCTGAATCGCGAATGCGTGGGCTAGGCTGCGTTCGCGTAGAAGAAATAAGGCAGCAGTGAATTTAAGTGCTTCTCTACGCGGTCGCGTGAAGCCAACCGCGATCGCGTAGGTCTGAGGGAACTAAAGCATCGCGTTTGCGTACGGGTTTCCGCGTTCGCGTAGACTAAATCTGAGGCGCGTGCTTTTTGCTCTTCGCGATCGCGGCTGGACTTCCGCAATCGCAGTGAATGCATACCTGGGCAGATTTTAAAAACCCAAAATCGTTGTTTAAGCCATAATTCAAATTTTGGACTTGGGAGCTCGGGAAATTGCGATTTTTGAAGAGATTTTCACCTGGGCGATTTGGGTAAGTAATTCCTACTCGATTTAGACTAATTTCCATGAATCTACACTTAAATCCATCCTTTAATTTCGAATTTATGGTGGAAAATTGGAGGAAAGTTCTTAGACCTAAACTTCGAGTTTTGATTGGGGATTTGACATTGGAATTGGATAATTTTGGTTTGGTTAGACTCGTGAGAGTATGAGAATTCTAAAATTATAAATTTTACCCGATTTCGAGACGTGGGCCCGAGGGGGGATTTTGGTCATTTTATCTAATTTCGCGTATTAGCTTAGAATTTATTTGTAGAATCAATTACTTGAAGTGTTATTTACATTATGCAATTTAATTAAATAGATTTGGGCCATTTGGAGTCGAATACTTGTGGCAAGAACGTGGTTTCGGGTTGAATTTTAAGCCGGTTCGAGGTAAGTGGCTTGCCTAACCTTGTGTGGGGGAACTCCCTTAGGATTTGGTATTATTGATATTTTAAATGCCTTGTACGTGAGGTGACGAGTGCATGGTTGTGCTAATTGTTGAAAATCCGGTTTCCATTAAGTAATTACAATTATGTTTCTTTTTCCAGTTTATACTACTTGCAATTTAAGCCTATTGTTAGCTTAAGGAAGCATGTCATTGACTTAATTGCCTTACTTTCTCAAACTACCTTATGTGGATTACGTGTAGCATGCTAGACTAGAAACACCTTTTTACCTTGGTATGGAATTTGAATTGAACTGTGTATTCTTCTTGTTGTTGCTGTATGTTTACTTTGGGACTACGGGACGGTATCCCGGGAGATACCCTTGTATGTTTGCTTTGGGACTACGGAACGGTATTCCGGGAGATCCCCCCTGCACATTTACATTGGAACTACGGGACTGCACCCGTTACATTCCCCCTGTACTGAGTATTTACATTTGGGACTACGGATCGGCATTCCGGGAGATCCCCACGTATTATGAGTTGGACTACGGGACGGTATCCCGGGAAATCCACTGGATATTTATATTTGGGACTACAGGATGGTATCCTGGGAGATCTTCGGTTGTTATCTCTGTGTTGAGTTGTAGTTACTTCTGTGTTTACTTTGTCTCTGTAGTAATTGTTGCTGTTATTTCTATCCTGTGTTACTTTTACTGTTGCACTTATTTATACTGTTTTGTTCTACACTGTTAATCCTTGTATTTCATTTAACCTCAGTAGGGCCCTGACCTTCCTCGTCACTACACGACCAAGGTTATGCTTGGCACTTATTGAGTACTGCTGCGGTATACTCATGCCCTTTCTACGCATGTTTTTCATGTGCAGATCCAGGTACTTCGACTCAGTCCTATCACCCTTGAGGTGAGGCGACTTTTCTAGAGACTTCGAGGTATATCTGCCACGTCCGTAGACCGAGGAGTCCCTTTCTATTCTCTCTTTAAGTATTAGCCCTTCTGTATTTTCTTTTATTAGACATTCTGGAGTTAGATACTTGTATATATCCAAAAGCTTGTGATTTCATGAGATTCCGGGTTTTGGGAAATGTTGTTAGTTTTGAGAGTTTGTATTGCATATGTAGAGCGGCATCTTAAACACTGTTTCATTTTATTATTTTGGTTTTGAATTATTTCTTCCGCAAATTGTTTATATCCGCATTTGTTAGGCTTACCTAGTTGTAGAGACTAGGTGCCGTAACGATAGTTCACGGAGGGCGAACTGGGGTCGTGACAAGTTGGTATCAGAGCTCTAGGTTCATAGGAGTCATGAATCACAAGTCAGTTTATTAGAGTCTCGCGGATCGGTACGGAGACGTCTGTACTTATCCACGAGAGGCTATGTAACTGTTAGGAAAATTCCACTTCATTTGATTTCCTTGTCGTGCGAGATTTTTGATATCACAACTCTAAACTTCTGTCTTCTATTCTCTCACAGATGGTGAGGACACGTGCTACCCGAGATGATCAGGCACCCGCGCCCCCTACTGCAGCCATCAGAGGTCAGGGCCGGGGTAGAGGCCAAGGACGTGCACGTGGTGCGGCCAGAGCACCCGCGCAAGCTGCCACCGAGGTACCACCAGCAAATCCAGCCGGAGTCCAGGCACCTGATACGCCTACTGTTACTACTACTCCAGCTCTCCAGGAGACTCTTACACAGTTCATGAGCATGTACACCACTCTGGCTCAGGAAGGGTTGCTTCCCCTTGCTGCAGCCACATCTCAGGCCAGGGGAGGAGCACAGACTCCCGCCGCCCGCACTCCTGAGCAGCGAGTGCATGTTGATCAGCTCCCAAAAATTATTCCTGTACAGCCTACAGTCCCAGGTCAGCCCGAGGACAGGGTAGCGATTTCATAGGATGAGCAGCGGAGGCTTGAGAGGTTCAAGAAGTATGATCCTCCTGTATTCAGTGGGTTAGCATCAGACGATGCTTTGGGAATTCGGGAGGAGTGTCACCGTATCTTCTGCGCTATGGGTATATCAAGATCGAGTAGGGTTTCTTTCACTGCCTTCCAGCTTCGAGGAGCCGCCTATGAGTTGCGGCGTACCTATGAGTTAGACAGTCCGGATGAGGCAGCTTCACTGACTTGGACTCAATTTTCAGAAATGTTCCTAAGAGAGTTTGTTCCTCAGAGCCTCAGGGACGCATGGCGCGCAGAGTTTGAGCATTTGCGCCAGGGTACTATGACTGTC
Source organism: Nicotiana attenuata (assembly GCF_001879085.1). Classification (NCBI taxonomy): domain Eukaryota; kingdom Viridiplantae; phylum Streptophyta; class Magnoliopsida; order Solanales; family Solanaceae; genus Nicotiana; species Nicotiana attenuata. The sequence continues at coordinate 168,700 of NW_017671967.1, read as the reverse complement.
TCGAAGTATGCTATCCGTTACACTAGCTTGGCTAGACATGCCCCAGCCTTGGTTTCTACTATTCGCGAGAGGGTTCGCCGGTTTATTGAGGGGCTTATTCCCAGCATCAGGTCTAGCATGGCTCGTGAGTTGGAGATGGATATTTCTTATCAGCAGGTGGTGAGCATTCCTAGGAGGATAGAGCGTATGCATGCTAGGGAGAGAGAGGAGAGGGAGGCCAAGAGGTCTCGAGAGTCGGCCATTATTCTGGTGCCCGTGCTCCAGCTGCAGTTAGTCATGGTAGGGGTTATGTGAGTCGCCCCGTTCATTCATCTCTTCCAGCAGTCGGTGGTATTCCAGCTCCTCCTAGGCCTCAGGAGCCTTATTATGCACCTCCAGTATCTAGTGCGCCTCCTGCACGGGGTGCTTTCAGTGGTCAGTCCAGCAGACCTGGCCCGAGCCAGTCACAGCCACCATGTCCTCCCAGAGCTTGCTTTGAGTGTGGTGACACACGCCATATGGTGAGGAATTGCCCAGACTTAGGAGGGGTGCACCTCCACAGACTTCTCAGCCACAGTGTGCCCCGCAGAGTTCTCAGGCTATGACTACACCACCAGTTGCTACCCCACCTGCTAAGCCAGCTAGAGGTGGAGGTCGGGGAGGCAGAGGTCGCCCTAGAGGGGGAGGCCATGCCAGATATTATGCCCTTCCTGCCCATACCGAGGTTGTTGCCTCCGATTCTGTTATCACAGGTATTGTCATGGTTTGTCATAGAGATGCATCGGTTTTATTCGATCCAGGCTCCACCTATTCTTATGTGTCTTCTTATTTTGCTCCGCATTTGGGGGTATCTCGGGATTCTTTGAGTTCCCCTGTTTATGTTTCTACTCTTGTGGGAGATTCTCTTGTTGTGGATCGTGTTTATCGGTCGTGTTTGGTTGCTCTTAGTGGTTTTGAGACCAGAGCCAATTTATTGTTGCTCAGCATGGTAGATTTTGATATTATCTTGGGCATGGACTGGTTGTCGCCCCATTATGCTATTCTTGATTGTCACACTAAAACCGTGACGTTGGCTGTGCCAGGTGTGCCGCGTGTTGAGTGGAGGGGTGCTTTATATCACACTCCAGTAGAGTTATTTCTTTCCTTAAGGCTCAGCGTATGGTTGAGAAGGGTTGTGACGCGTATCTAGCTTATGTGAGAGATGTCAATATTGATACCCCTTCAGTTGATTCAATCCCAGTAGTACGAGATTTTCCTTATGTGTTTCCTGTTGATCTTTCGGGCATGCCGCCCGATAGAGATATTGATTTTGGCATTGATCTATTGTCGGGCACTCAGCCTATTTGTATTCCTCCGTATCGTATGGCCCCTTCCGAGTTGAAGGAGTTGAAGGATCAGTTACAGGAATTTCTTGATAAGGGTTTTATGCGGTCCAGTGTATCACCTTGGGATGCTCTTGTCTTGTTTGTGAAGAAAAATGATGGTTCTATGCGTATGTGCATTGATTATCGCCAGTTGAACAAAGTTACAGTGAAGAACCGGTATCCTTTGCCTCGTATTGATGATTTGTTTGACCAGCTTCAGGGTGCACGAGTGTTTTCTAAGATTGACTTGCGTTCAGGTTACCATCAGTTGAAGATTCGGGAGCCAGATATCCCGAAGACTGGTTTGAGGACTCGGTATGGTCATTACGAGTTCCTTGTTATGTCATTTGGGCCGACCAATGCCCCAGCAGCCTTTATGCATTTGATGCATAGAGTGTTCCGGCCATATCTTGACTCATTCCTCATTGTCTTGATTGATGATATTCTGGTGTATTCCCGGAGTCGGGAAGATCATGAGAAGCACCTGAGGACTGTGCTTCAGACTTTGAGGGAAAAGAAGCTATATGCAAAGTGGAGGCAGTGCAGAATTGGCCCAGACCATCCTCAGCTACAGAGATCCATCGTTTTCTTGGCTTGGCGGGTTATTACTGTCGATTTGTTGAGGGACTTTCATCTATTGCAGCACCTATGACCGGGCTGACCCAGAAGGGTGCTCTGTTCCAGTGGACGGAAGAATGTGAGACAAGCTTCCAGAAGCTCAAGACAGCTTTGACTACAACCCTCGTTTTAATATTGCCTACAGGTTCGGGGTCTTATACTGTCTATTGTAATGCCTCGAGGATTGGCCTTGTTGCGGTATTGATGCAGGATGGCAGGGTGATTGCCAATGCGTCCAGACAGTTGAAGGTACATGAGAAGAATTATCTTGTCCATGATCTCGACTTAGCTGCTATTGTTCACGCCTTGAAGATCTGACGTCATTATTTGTACGGTGTTCCTTGTGAGATTTATACTGATCATCGGATCTTGCAGCACCTGTTTAAGCAAAAGGACCTTCATTTGCGCCAGAGGAGGTGGTTAGAGCTGCTGAAGGACTATGATATCACTATCTTGTATCACCCGGGAAAGGCCAATGTGGTGGCCGATGCTTTGAGTCGCTGGGCAGAGAGTTTGGGGAGTTTGGCCTTTTTACCAGTAGCGGAGAGGCCCATGGCGATGGATGTTCAGGCCTTAGCCATCCAGTTTGTGAGATTGGACCTTTCGGAGCCCCAGTCGGGCTCTAGCTTGCGTGGTTTGTCGGTCTTCTTTATTTGATCGTATCAGGGAGCATTTGTATGATGACCCTCATTTGATTGTCCTCAAGGAAAAGGTTTTGCACGGCGATGCCAGAGATGTGACTATTGGTGATGGCGGGGTATTGAGGATATAGGGTCAGGTCTGTGTACCCAATGTTGATAGGCTTCGGGAGTTGATTCTAGAGGAGGCCCACAGTTCGCGGTATTCCATTCATCCGGGTGCCGCGAAGATGTACCAAGATTTGAGGCAGCACTATTGGTGGAGGCGAATGAAGAAAGATATAGTTGGGTTTGTAGCTCGGTGCCTCAATTGTCACCGGTGAAGTATGAGCACCAGAGACCGGGTGGGTTGCTTCAGCAGATAGAGATTCCGGAGTGGAAGTGGGAGAGGATCACCATGGACTTCGTAGTTGGACTCCCACAGACTTTGAAGAAGTTCGATGCCATTTGGGTGATTGTGGATCGGCTGACCAAGTCCGCGCACTTCATTCCTATGTGTACTACTTATTCTTCGGAGCGGTTGGCGGAGATTTATATCCGGGAGATTGTCCGTCTGTATGGTATTCCAGTTTCTATCATTTCAGATAGAGGTACTCAGTTCATATTGCGGTTCTAGAGGGCCGTTCAGCATGAGTTGGGTACTCGGGTGGAGTTGAGTATAGCATTTCACCCTCAGACGGACTGACAGTCCGAGCACACTATCCAGATTCTTGAGGATATGCTCCGTGCGTGTGTGATTGAGTTTCGAGGGTCTTGGGATCAGTTCTTGCCATTGGCGGAGTTGGCCTACAACAACAGCTATCAGTCTAGCATTCAGATGGCACCGTATGAGGCTTTGTATGGTAGGCGGTGTAGATCCCCGGTGGGTTGGTTTGTGCCGGGTGAGGCTAGATTATTGGGCACAGACTTGGTTCAGGATGCTTTGGAGAAGGTTAAGGTGATTCAGGATAGACTCCGTACAGCTCAGTCCAGAAAAAAGAGTTGCGCAGACCGGAAGGTTCGTGATGTTTCCTATATGGTTGGAGAGCGAGTTCTACTTCGGGTTTCGCCTATGAAGGGCGTTATGAGATTTGGGAAGAAAGGGAAGTTGAGTCCGAGGTTTATTGGTCCTTTTGAGATATTGACATATGTCGGGGAGGTTGCTTATGAGGTTGCCTTACCTCCCAGCTTGACAAGAGTTCATCCGGTATTTCATGTTTCGATGCTCCGGAGGTTTCACGGGGATCCGTCGCACGTGTTGGATTTCAGTTCAGTCTAGTTGGACAAGGATCTATCTTATGTTGAGGAGCCAGTGGCAGTATTGGACAGGCAGGTTAGAAAGTTGAGGTCAAAAAACATTGCATTAGTGAAGGTTCAGTGGCGGGGTCAGCCGGTCGAGAAGGCGATCTGGGAGACCGAGCAAGATATGCACAGTCGTTACCCTCATCTTTTCACTACTTCGGGTATGTCTCTATGCTCGTTCGAGGACGAACGAATGTTTAAGTGTGGGAGAACGTAACGAGCCGGCCGGTCATTTTAAGAATGTACGCCCCGATCCCCTATTAACTGCTTTCCCCGTGTTTGTTTCTGCTATTTTGATTCGCCGGGATGTTTGGTTTTGAGTTTTGGAGTGTTTTGGGACACTTAGTCCCTAAATGAGAGCTTAAGCTTTAGAATTTGGACCGTAGTTGGAACAGTGTGAAGACGGCCTCGGAATGGAATTCTGTCGGTTTCGTTAGCTCTGTTGGGTGATTTCGGGCTTAGGGGCGTGATCGGATTGTGTTTTGGAGGTCCGTAGCTTATTTAGGCTTGAAATGCTGAAAGTTGAATTTTTGAAGTTTCTGGTTCGATAGTGAGATTTTGATCTAACGGTTGGAATGGAATTCCGGAAGATGGAGTAGCTCCGTAGTGTTGAACGTGACGTGTATGAAAATTTTCAGGTCATTCGGACGAGGTTTGATAGACTTTTTTATCGAAAGCGCAATTTGAGAGTTTTTGGAGTTCTTAGGCTTGAATCCTATGTTAAATTGGCATTTTGATGTTGTTTTGAGCATTCCGAAGGTTGGAACAAGTGTGAATGATGTTTCAGGATTGGTTGGAATGTTTGGTTGAGGTCCCGGGGGCCTCGGGTGTGTTTCAGATGCTCAACGGACAATTTTTGGACTTAGAGAAAGATCAGATTTTCTGGTTTTTCTGTTGCAAACTTCCTTTCATCGCGATCGCGTGAGTAGGGTCGCGATCGCGTAGGCTAATCTGGGACAGTGAAATCTTTGCGCTTAGCGTTCGCGTGAAGATGAATGCGAACGCGTAGTTATGGGTAGTGCTGAATCGAGAATGCGTGGGGTAGGCCGTGTTCGCGTAGAAGAAATAATTCGGCAGTGAATTTAAGTGTTTCTCTATGTGGTCGCGTGAAGCCAACCGCGATCGCGTAGGTCTGAGGGAACTAAAGCATCGCGTTCGCGTACGGGTTTCTGTGTTCGCGTAGAGTAAATCTGAGGCGTGTGGTTTTTGATCTTCGCGGTCGCGGCTGGACTTCCGCAATCGCAGTGAATGCATACCTGGGCAGATTTTAAAAACCCAAACTCGAGGGTTTAAGCCATAATTCATATTTCGGACTTGGGAGCTCGGGAAATTGCGATTTTTGAAGAGATTTTCACCTGGGCAATTTGGGTAAGTAATTCCTACTCTGTTTAGACTAATTTCCATGAATCTACACTTAAATCCATCCTTTAATTTCGAATTTATGGTGGAAAATTGGGGGAAAGTTCTTAAACCTAAATTTTGAGTTTTGATTGGGAATTTGACATTGGAATTGGATAATTTTGGTATGGTTAGACTCGTGAGAGTATGAGGATTCTGAAAATATAAATTTTACCCGATTCCGAGATGTGGGTCCGAGGAGCGTTTTGGTCATTTTACCTAATTTCGCATATAAGCTTAGAATTTATTTGTAGAATCAGTTACTTGAAGTGCTATTTATATTATGCAATTGAATTGAATAGATTTAGGTCATTTGGAGTCGAGTACTCGTGGCAAGAACGTGGTTTCGGGTTGAATTTTGAGCCGGTTCGAGGTAAGTGGCTTGCCTAATCTTGTGTGGGGGAACTCCCCTTAGGATTTGGCTTTATTGATATTTGAAATGCCTTGTACGTGAGGTGACGAGTGCGTACTTGTGCTAATTATTGAAAATTCGATTTTCATTAAGTAATCCAGCTTATACTACTTGCAATTTAAGCCTGTTATTAGGTTAGGGAAGCATGTCTAATTGACTTAATTGCCTTACTTGCTCAAACTGCCTTATGTGGATTACGTGCAGCATGCTAGGCTAGAAACACGTGTTTTACCTTGGTATGGAATTTGAATTGAACTGTGTATTCTTCTTGTTGTTGCTGTGTGTTTACTTTGGGACTACGGGACGGTATCCCGGGAGATCCCCCTGTATGTTTACTTTGGGACTACAGAACGGTATTCCGGGAGATCCCCCCTGCACATTTACATTGGAACTACGGGACTGCACCCAGTGGATTCCCCCTGTACTGAGTATTTACATTTGGGATACGGATCGGTATTCCGGGAGATCACCTCGCATTATGAGTTGGACTGCGGGACGGTATCCCAGGAGATCCACTGGATATTCATATTTGGGACTACAGGACGGTATCCTGGGAGATCCCCGGTTGTTATCTCTGTGTTGAGCTGTATTTCCTTCTGTGTTTACTTTGCCTCTGTAGTAATTGTTGCTGTTCTTTCTATCCTATGTAACTTTTATTGTTCCACTTATTTATACTATTTTGTTCTACACTGTTAAACTTTGTATTTCATTTAACCTCAGTAGGGCCCTGACCTTCCTCGTCACTACCCGACCAAGGTTAGGCTTGACGCTTACTGAGTACCGCTGTGGTGTACTCACGCCCTTTCTGCTCATGTTTTTCATGTGCAGATCCAGGTACTTCGGCTCAGTCCTATCACCGTTGAGGCGAGGCGACTTTTCCAGAGACTTCGAGGTATATTTGCCGCGTCCGCAGACCGAGGAGTCCCTTTCTATTCTCTCTTTAAGTATTATCCCTTCTGTATTTTCTTTTGTTAGACATTCTGGAGTTAGATACTTGTAGACATCCAAAAGCTTGTGATTTCATGAGATTCCGTTTTTTGGGAAATGTTGTTAGTTTCGAGAGTTTGTATTGTATATGCCGAGCGGCATCTTAAACACTGTTTCATTTTGTTATATTGGTTTTTAATTATTTCTTCTCCAAATTGTTTATTTCCGCATGTGTTAGGCTTACCTAGTCGTAGAGACTAGGTGCCGTCACGATAGTTCACGGAGGGCGAACTGGGGTCGTGACAGACACCAAATAAACTATTCCAAGTGGCGACTCTAAAAAATTAAATAAATAATCCTATTTCGATTTATGTCACTTTAATTGGAAAAACTCCCTTATATCCCACCTGCGGGTGTAAAAAGGAGGTGTCACAGCTCGAAATGGAAGTTTAAGGGAGTTTTTCCAATTAAAGTGACATAAATCGAAATGGGATTATTTATTTAATTTTTCAAAGTCGCCATTTGGAATAGTTTATTTGGTGTCCCAAGTCACCCGTTTATTTTTAAATCCCAAATCGAGGAGAATTTTGACATTATTTAAAAGTTTGCGAAACCAAAAATTCTAAGTAAGGAAATCTGTTAACCCGGGAGAAGGTGTTAGGCATTCCCGGGTTCCGTGGTTCTAGCACGGTCGCTTAACAATTAATAATTGGCCTAATTATCTGATTTATTACATATTTTAAACCTATTGTTCATTTTTAACTTTTAACCGCTTTAAATTATTTTAAACCATTTTTTTAGGATTTATAGAATTATTTCTTGAACAAGTTACGATTGTCGTACACTTGCGGTTTTGGAACACATTGCAAACCGCGTTACATGAAATGCACCCGCGATTTAAAACATGTTTATTTTATTATTGTTCAAAGTTATTACGATCGGGTCACATGAAATGCACACCCGAATTAGAGAATTAAGTATCACGACTATGCCACGGGAACCGTACCCATAGGCGCGATGATTTAATATCAAAACATTCCTAAAGAAAACTATGAATGTTCAAGGTATTTTTCTACACTAGTTTTTGCATTAATGTGAGGGCCATAGATTATGGGATTTGTTTGTGGATGGCACGCTTCAATTTATTTCAAAGGATTGTATTCAACTAAAACAAACTATGGATGTTCATATTTAAAACTAATTTGAAGTTCAATATAAGGCTACTAATTATATACATGCTTGGGGTATATGTGTCGGACCTTTAATCATTCTTGATAAGGGAATTTGGACCAGCAATAGCCCATTGGTTATTCGGTCAGGGACAAATGAACGTTTAAGCTGCATAAGGCTCAGAATTTGGCCCAGAAGTGAGGAACTCAAAGGCCTTTACCAAATTCGATTTTTTAAACCATGGCTGGATCAAATTGGGCTCACGTTAGGCGGGCCCAGTCGCGAATATTTACTTGCTGGGCCAATTTACCTTTGCGTTTTAAGCCAAACTCACATAATATACACGTTTTGTCAAAAGTTATAAATCAATTCACTTTTATGAAAGGAGAATCAGAATACAATTCCAATTTTTGAGAGTATGCTATGCATGATTTGCAAGACATGAAAAAGGAATGTGTGTATACTATTATTCACAAGGGAAATTTATAACTATGAGGTCAAACTGTTGAGTTTAACGCCCAGGTCCATTCGCCTGGGCCTAGACTTGCTCAGGTGATTCCCAGATTGGGCCTCGTTGCAAGTCTGGCCCAACTTGTATTACAGAAAATAGGTTTCCAGCTTTTAAAGATCTGGCCCATAGCCTTGGCCATTGCACCATTATGCTTACACTACGAAAATCTAATAGCAACATAATCACTTAAACCATTCCTAACAATAGTAGTTTTAATTGCAATATATAAAGTTAGAAAACTAATTAACTATAGTGCATCAGGTAAAAAACAAAACTTTCCAAAATCAGAAAAAGTTACATTATGGCCTATTAATACATAAACTACTACATTAGCAACTAATCTATTACATTAGAATCTTACGAGAAAAATACAACAGCTGACTCTATCACAACTTCTGGGAAGAAACTAACAGCCCAATGAACATCCACTCCGTTTGGATATAGTTGATCCATCAAGCTTAATTCACTGATATGAGGCCCTCAATTTCAGTACAACGAGCAAATCCAGTTTTTGGGCTTTGACACATGCTGATTTGGCCAATTAGTGGCCAAATCCACAAGTTACAGCCTATAGGCCACATGACCTCAAACAAACATTACACTAGAATTATTTGTGAGTAGAAGAGGGATGAACAACAGCTTCAATAATCACAGTTTCAGAATCAGTGTTAACAATGAAGAACATTTAATTGAAGAGGCATCTTCAAACAAAGTTACTTTTAAGAGGAAAACAACAATGCATCAATGTATTTAACCAAACTGATCACACCAGATTATTTCAAACTTAAACTCACAGAATAGAGACTATTCAGATCCATATCAATACAATCAATAATTAACATGAGAATACACTCATTTATCATATATAATTTGCAGCTTTAGTCTTATATCATTTAAACAAAGCATTACATGGAGAAAGGCTGAGGTCAGTACCTTGAACAAAACAGCAACAAAAAACAGCAACAAACAAATGAGGAGCTAGCTGAAACTTTGAAGAGTGAGCAACAAACAAAACCAAACAGCAGCAGTAAGGAAAAGCCCAGAAAAACCAAGAATCAACACTCAAGCTTCCAGAAAATCAGAGTACTCGAAGAATTAACCTAAAAATCTAGCTAGAAAAACTGAATTTTAAGGCCAGAAAAGTTTCAAAGGTTTTCTTTTGTATTCTGAAATTTTTTGTCAAAACGTGTTGATTAATCTCTGTAGAATGAAGGAATAGCTTTCCTTTTATAGGGGATCCCCGAAATAGCATCAAAAGAGCATATTCTAACTTAATTCCCTAAGGACCAGATAGTACATCATCTTTTGACAGCTGTATGTCCTTTTCTCACCCAAGCATCTTTTGCTAAAAATGGGGGCAGCTGTCCAAAAATACTAGAACCTTCTGATATTTACCCTATAAAATCCAGTTTTACCCTTTTATTTACTGACTATTCCAATTCTAACCAATTTTGATCCTATTCTGATTTTAAAACCCTTTAGGGAACATCCTAAGTATTATTTCAAGTGTTCTTTTAATTCCAAAATCAGTCTTAAGCTTAAGGGCATTCAGGGTTTATACCAAAAAGTCTAAATCTAATTAGTAAATTAAACAGGCTCGCATAATTAACCTAAAACAAAACAAGATTCAAACAACTAACATAGCTAAAAAGTAAACAAACCAGAATTATAATGAAACTGCAAAGAAACCCTAGAAACTAACCTACTCAGTTGGCAAGTTAAACAATTTAATCAACTACTTTTTCTAACAGCTAACCAAAAATAGACTAAACAGCTCGTTAATCAACTTGAGTAACATTATTCTAATTAACATTATTCTAATTAACTTGAACTAAACACGGAGCATAAAATAAAACAAACATAAGACAGAAATATGAAGAAACAGAAAAATCATGCTATTTATCAAACCTAAAAGTTAACCCTAATTAAACTAAGTTTATGCAATTGAAATTAAACTTCAGATGATGAAATCCTAACATGCTTTGATTAATCCAATAAACATATGCAAAATAAACAAACAAAACAGTCGTGAATAAAAGAAAAGAAAAACCTAAAATTGCAAACCTAAAACATGCGGCTAAAAAGAAGAAAGAAGATGAAAGAGAGGAAATCAAAAGAAAAAGAATGGAAAAGGGTTTACCAAGGACTTGCTTCGCATTTGGACCAGTCAAGAATTCGGACAGGCTTCAACGGGGCGAGATGAACTTAGACGACCATTAATCGACTGTTCTCACCATGAACAGTCGACTAATGGAAGTCTTAGGTTCAAGAAAACCAGAAATTGACCAAAAAAATGTAAAAGGGGAAAAGGTTAGGGTTTTGTGGAACTCAGATTTAAGCCTATCAGCTATGAGTTACAAGATTCCTATCTATAAGCCTTCTAAAGCTTGATCTTGAGTCTTGGCTGGTTCTTCCTCCAGACTCTGATCTGAATCTTGATGCTCGTTAGCTGCAACCGCCGATTCATTCTTCTTCAGCTTTTCGGATCAAGGCGGGACGTGCAAAGCTTGTGACTTCAATCATATCTTGAGCAGTCCACATTTTTCTCTGCTTCTACATTTAGAGTTCAACTTCTTTTCTTGTTTTTCTTTTCTTTTATTTGGATTGAGACTTCTTCTTTTGGTCATCTCAAACCTCATGCCTTAAGGTAAAAACCTGTTCAGGCACCAAAACGAACAAACGAACGAAATTTTTCTACCCTAGTTTTCACTAGGAAAATTTTGTGAGTTATTGCAACAAAAATCTAAACTATTTCTTTATTGAAAGCAATAAAAATCAGGATTGTTTATCCTTGAGAAAAAGTGATTAGGGAGTGGAGCCCTATATCTAAAATGAAACCAAATGGGGATCGGAGGCCCTAAGTTGGAAAGATTACCATGTTATGCTGGCATCAACTAAGGAATGGGACCCTACGCTGGAAAAGATTACCAGGTTATGCTGGCATCAGTCAGGGAGTGGGACCCTATGTCGGAAAAGATTACCAGGTTATGCTGGAAAAATCACCGGGTTATGCCAAAAAGGTCTTCGGGTTATGGCGGGAAAGTTATCGGGTTATGCCGGAAAGGTCCTCGGGTTATGCCGGGAAAGTCATCGGGTTATGCCGGAAAGGTCCTCGGATTATACCGGGGAAGTCATCGGGTTATGCCGGAAAGGTCCTCGGCTTATGCCGGGAAAGTCATCGGGTTATGCCGAAAAGGTCCTCGGGTTATGCCGAAAAGGTCCTCGGGTTATGCCGGAAAGATCCTTGGGTTATGCCAGGGAAGTCATCGGGTTATGTCGGAAATGTCCTCGGGTTATGCCGAGAAAGTCATCAGATTATGCCGGAAAGTCCTCGGGTTATGCCGGGAAAGTCGTCGGGTTATTGCCTGAAAGGTCCTCGGGTTATGTTGGGGAAGTCATCGGGTTGTGCCGGAAAGGTCCTCGGGTTATGCCGGGGAAGTAATCGGGTTATGCCGGAAAGGTCCTCGGGTTATGCCGAGAAAGTCATCGGGTTATGCCGGTAAGGTCCTGGTTTATGCCGGGATCAACTAAGGGGTGGGATCCTATGTTGGAAAGATTACCAGGTTATGCTGGCATCGACTAGGGAATGGTACCCTATGTTGGAAAAGACATAGCTAGAGACTAGAAACCCTATGCTACCATGATTTTGAATTTTTCTTCATCTTCTCTTCATTTCATTTTTGGCATTTTTTTATATTTAAGAAAATGAAATAAAATGCAGGAAAGAATCTTGGAAGAGACTTCCCTTTTGGATTGATTATTGCTGCAAAGCTGTTTCCAGCCCTTGCCAATTTCTTTTGGTTGCACCTGCTTCTTGCAAGGTCGTTTTGGATTGCACCTGTTTTCCTGTTTTTCAAACAAAGAAAAATTTGTCAGTTTGAAATGGTGGTTGGTTTTATGGCCTTGATTGTTTCAATCACTTGATCTCAGCCCAGCTCTTTCAATAAAATCTCCATTGCTTGCTGGCTTTCTGGAAATTGGCTTCATTTCTATACCCGAGAACCTTGACTTTTCCCAAGTTCCACTAACCCGTGTGGGGCTTGGCCTTTTCCATCTTGTTTTGCCTTTGTGGGCACTTGACTTTGATTTCTTTTCTTTTCAAGAGTTTTTAACTCTGGAGCATCGGCCATCATGGTCAGTCGAGGTTGACTATATGCACCTGCTGAGACCGGGTGCTTTCTTGAATATTAACTTTTGTTAGACAAAACCCTGTAAAACCAATCTTGCCATCTTTTCTTTATATTAGTTTCGGAGGAGAGTTAGACCGAAAGGGATTCAAAGAAAAGTGAACAACTTATCTGGAGTGCATGCAGACTTTAATAGACATGACATGTTTCTTGGACTGGATACCCGATCTGTGCAAACCATCCAACTCTCATAAACCCATCATAACCCATATCTCAAAACCGAGAAACCTTGCCTGGACTATATCAGTGCTGATGGTTGTAATGTATCCCTTTTTCGATCAGTGGCGCCCTTTGCGGGTTTTCACCAACTGACCTCTCTCATTTCTCTTCTCACCATCACCTTGTAGTGCTCTTTGCGAGTTTTCACTAACAAGACTCTCTCACTTTCAATTTCTCTGCTCACCATCGCCTTACGGTGCCCGTGTGGGTTTTCACCAATAAGACTCTCTCATTTTATTTCTCTCATTTGACTGTATCAGATCCAAGTAACCTCATCCTCCAATTTTAAACATCTTTACCAATTGATCGGAAGGGCTTGAACATGATTTTGGGGTAAAAAGAATTTGGATTGAATTATAACTTTGGAACCTTTCAGGCGAACCATCGCCGAACCATTATAACATCTACCCCAGTTTCAACTTTTGGGGAAATGTGGATTTTTGTTTTGGTGTGACTAAACCCCAGAGAGAGGCTGCCTACGTATCCTTTCGGAATCAAGTTGAACGTAGTTCAGGAAAACATTATTTTTGATGTTTTTTTTACAATATTTTCGGGTTCCTAAGAGGGTAATCAAAGAAAGGTAGCCGGCTCAAAGGGTTCGCAAAGGGTTAACAATGTTTGGGTAGCGAGAATGAAAGCCTTCGTCATCCCAATTGGAGAACATCTGTACCGCAGAAGGGTTAAACGTAATACCTTTTGACCGCGTCTACATTGACGGCTGTTTCGGGGTCGTTTCCTTCAATGTCTCCTACGTACAACGCCCCTTTCGGCAACAATTTCCTTATGATGTACGAACCTTTCCAGTTAGGAGCGAACTTTTCTTTTGCTTCTTTATGATGCGGGAGAATACGTCTCAAGACGAGTTGCCCAACTTTAAAATTTCTGGGCCGCACTTTCTTGTTGTAGGCGTGGGCCATTCTTTGTTGATACAATTGCCCGTGCCAAACTGCGGCCATCCGCTTTTCATCAACCAGACGGGTCTTGACCCATACATTGTCCTCAATCTCAGCTTCAACGATGATTCGAAGAGATGGAATTTCAACTTCTGCGGGTATTACGGCTTCAGTGCCATAAACCAATAGATAGGGTGTTGCCCCAACTGAGGTGCGCACAGTGGTGCGACATCCCAACAATGCAAAAGGCAACTTTTCATGCTATTGTCTAGAACTTTGAATCATTTTGAGGATCTTCTTGATGTTTTTGTTCGCTGCTTCAACAACACCATTAGCTTTGGGCCGATAAGGGGTAGAATTCCAATGCGTGATCTTAAATTGTTCGCATATCTCCCTCATCAAATGACTGTTCAAATTTGCAGCATTGCCCGTAATGATAGTTTTAGGAATACCAAAACGACAGACAATGTTGGAATGCACGAAGTCCACCACTGCTTTCTTGGTGAGGGCTTTGAGAGTGACTGCTTCAACCCATTTTGTGAAGTAGTCAATGGCAACTAAAATGAATCTGTGCCCATTTGAAGCTTTCGGCTCGATTGGCCCAATGAAATCCATACCCCAAGCAACGAACAGCCACGGTGCTGACATAGGATGTAGTTCTGAAGGCGGTGCATGAATCAAGTCGCCGTGTACCTAACATTGATGACACTTTCGGACAAAACTGAAGCAATCCTTTTCCATGGTCATCCAGTAATAACTTGCCCGAAGGATTTTCTTTGCAAGGACGTATCCATTCATATGGGGTCCACACACTCCTGCGTGCACTTCATTCATGATTCTTCCGGCCTCTTGGGAATCCACGCATCTTAAAAGGTTCAGATCTGGAGTCCTTTTATACAGGACTTCTCCGCTCAAGAAGAAACTACTGGCGAGCCTTCTAATGGTTCTCTTTTGGTCTCCACTAGCTTGTTCGGGATATTCCTTTGTTTTCAGGAATCTTTTGATATCATGATACCATGGCTGAGCATCTGGTTCTATCTCAATTGTAAACCATGCCTTTCTCGGATTTGGATTTCCAATGGGTCAATGTGGACATTGCCCGGATACGGGAGCATCGAGGCCAAAGTAGCTAGTGCATCGACTAACTCATTGTGAAATCAAAATTACCCCAATCCCGACACCTTTTGCATTCACAGCTCCTTCGAAGAACATTTTCCAAGCATTGGTGTCTTCTAGAATCACCTCAAGTGAATTTACTTCCTCATCCGGGAAGTAGGTACTCAAAGGCTGATATTCATCATCAACAGGATTCTCAGCTAGGTGATATGCCAAGGCTTGAGCTTTCATAGCCGTGCGGGTGACGTAGACTATGTCAAACTCGTTGAGTAGCATTTGCCATTTCGCTAACCTTCTTGTGGGCATCGGCTTTTGGAATATGTACTTCAAAGGATCCAATCTGGTGATGAGATAGGTGGTATAAGCCAACAAGTAATGCCTGAGCTTCTGAGCTACCCAAGTTAGGGCGCAACAAGTTCTTTCCGACAAAGTTTACTTGGCTTCATAACTAGTGAACTTCTTGCTCAAATAGTATATGGCTTGTTCTTTCTTCCCAGTCACATCATGTTGTCTGAGAACACATCCAAAGGAATTCTCCAACACTGTCAAGTACAGGAACAAAGGCCTTCCAGGCTCGAGTGGAACCAACACTGGCGGATTCGACAGATATTCTTTGATTTTGTCGAAAGTTTCCTGACACTCATCTGTCCATCTAATCGCCACATCTTTCTTCAACAACTTAAATATGGGCCCACACGTTGTAGTCACCTGCGCAAAGAATCTGCTGATGTAATTCAACCTTCCCAACAGGCTCATAACCTCTTTCTTGGTTCTCGGAGGGGGTAAATCCCGAATAGACTTATCTTTGTTAGATCTAGCTCGATGCCCCTCCGACTGACTATAAACCCCAAAAGTTTTCCAGATGGAACACCGAATGCACATTTAGCTGGATTTAATTTCAAGTCATACTTACGTAGACACACAAAGAACATCCTCAGATCCCGCACATGGTCGTCTTGGGTTCTTGATTTAATGATCACATCATCCACATACACCTCAATTTCCTTGAGCATCATGTCGTGAAAGATGGCAGTCATAGCGCTCATGTAAGTTGCCGCGACATTCTTCAAACCAAATGGCATGACCCTGTAACAGTAAGTACCCCAAGGTGTGGTGAAAGCCGTCTTTTCTGCGTCTTCTTTATCCATCAGAACCTGATAATATCCAGCATAACAATCCACGAAAGACTGTATCTCATGTTTGGCACAGTTGTCAACAAGGATGTGGATGTTTGGCAATGGAAAGTTGTCCTTGGGGCTTGCTTTGTTCAAATCCTGATAATCAACACACACTCGGGTTTTCCCATCTTTCTTTGGCACCGGTACCACATTAGCTAACCATGTGGCGTATCGGACCACTCGGATCACACCTGCTTTCGTTTGGTGACCTCTTCTTTGATCTTGTCACTGATGTCTGTTTTGAACTTTCTCTGTTTTTGTTGGACAGGGGGATAATCGGGGTAAGTTGGCAATTTGTGCACCACTAAATTAACACTCAGTCCTGGCATATCATCATAGGACCATGCAAACACGTCTTTGAATTCGAACAAAAGTTGGATTAATGCATCCCTAGTTCTTTCATCAGCGTGGATGCTTATCATGGTTTCCTGGACCTCTTCCGAACTACCCAAATTAACTGGCTCAGTTTCATTTAAGTTTGGCTTAGGCTTATTCTCAAATTGTTCCTGTTCTCGGTTTATTTCCCTAAAAGCCTCATCTTCATCATATTCTGGTTCTTGATTCATTATTTCACAATTAGACAGCGTGTTAGGATCTGGGCATGAAGTCCGCAAGCATGTCATATTATTTAAGTCCGCATTATTAGAACTGAAAAGAGAGATAAGAAAAAAATAACAAAAATTAGAAAGAATAAAGAGAGAGATTCATAGACGATGAAATATTGATTTCATTTCATTTAATTTTAAGATAGAAGGGTTTACATTGGAATTTAAAAGACAGTAAACTAAAAACGTTCCAGTTACACCCTGAAATAACTCGGAATGCAGAAAAGATGGCAAGACCAAACTACCGGGATTCCCGCCTGACTGGGAACGGAGTAGCCTTCCAATTTTAAAGCTTGGCATTTTTCCCCATATATTGCACCTCAGCAGTGCTTGAGCCTTCACCCGGCTGGACCATGCGAGCCTCATATAACATCTGCCTCATTGCTTAATAGATGTCTTCAATTTCTTCGGCCGTGAAGGCCTCTCCTTCTTCTTCTATGTAGCTTGGCATAACAAAAGTTCTGGCGAGATGCGGGACCGGCTGAGGTAGAACCCACCCATCGTTCTTACGTTTATTAGCCCATTTTACGTCGGCTTTTGTAGCTCGTAAACTGACACCAAAGAAGTTCTCACTGGCAGTCAAGGTGATGGGCTCTGTAATGCCTTGCAAAGATGCCCCGAGCCCTTTCCCGGGCTTGTAGCCACACTGGCGACCATGATTGACGCGTTTGACAAGAAGGTTTGAGGACACGGGGTTCCTTCCTCACACTGGTCCGCGACCACAATCTCAAAAGCTTGGTAGACTATGTGCTCGCTACCTTCTCTAACCTCCAGACATGGGACTGACGGGTCCCTGTAGATCGATTGCTCATCCTCTCCATGGAACACGATTTCTTGGTCTTCATGTTCAAACTTAACCATTTGGTGGAGAGTAGAGGGTATGCCCCCTGCCGCATGGATCCAAGGCCTTCCTAGGAGAAAATTGTAAGAGGTGTCTGTTGATACCCAATTTTTCCTCAAACTATTTTTTTAATTTGCATATATGCCTTCAAACTACTATATAAATGACTCTCTTCTACAGTCTTAACACACGAACACAGTTCAGAATACACACACACACTCAAACTCTCTCTTCTTTCTCTGCTACTTGTGCTAACTGCTTGTCTAGCCGGCTAAAAGCCAAGGCTAGACTGTGGAACTCTACTTGCTTTACTTTTCTACACTTTACTTCCTTAACTGGTATGTTCCTAGTTCAATTCTGAAACTCAACTCCATGTGTTCCATGTCTGTTAATCTATGTCTCCTTCTCCACTAATTTAATGGCTTATGTATTTAATTGCCCTTCTTGTTTACTGCTTATTTCAGTATGCTTAAGTTTTGCCCTCTCTTGTTCAAATGTGTAATCAGCATGTCTGGGTCTCACTTGTCTTGTATGATACTTGGCCAACATGTTTACTTGAGTTCTTGTAGTATGCTCATGTTAATAGACTCTTAGTTTACTTGATTAACACTAAGCGGCATGACTAATTCTGTGTAATAGACCCCTGTCCTCGGTATGACTACTCCCATAACATGTTTCTATGTCTTACTGCCTATTACTATCCCAATTTCGAGCATGATTCCCTTGCTAACACTTTGAAGTAGTAGTTTTAGGTTCTGGATGCCAATCAGCTCCTACTTGTTCTTTGTACTTGCTAGTCTATGTGCTTCTCCTCTTATCCATGTTTATGTGTTTCATAATTGGCCCAAACCCCTTACTTCCCTGTTTGTGACTTTTGAAATTGTACTATTCTTTGAACTTGCTTTGTGTGTGCTGTCTTGTTCTAAGTTGTTGTTGCTCCTATTTCCTTCCCCTTTCAAAGTTGTTTTTCCCCGAGCAACTCTTCTGTTGTTCTGCAAACTTATTCCAAACATGCTGTTTCAAAACTGTTTCCAACTCAACTCTGTTCAATCTATGTCAAACACTCTCACATATACTCTTAGACCACTAGGTTCTGCCTCTTTTGTGTGAGCCTTGCCTTGGGACCCATGAGTTCCCTCTAAACTTGGACACATAAAAGCTGGCCTTTCCACACTGCACTTACTTTGTCTTGGTTATGCAATCTGGGTGTGTGCACTGCCCGGGATCCCTTGAGGTCCTTAGGGAACTCTGACACACCCAGATATGAAAAAGGCTATGGAACAATCTTGGCACTTGAGGTATAGTGTAATTTTTACTTTTCTTATATAATTCATTCACATGGTCTGTAATAATTTGTAAACGAATATTGGGTAACTAGTGAAAAGGGTGGGTATTTATGTGTATGTGGGGTAAGGCGGGTAGAAACCATGCCTATAGGACTTTACATTTTACTATGTTTGCCTTACCATGTTAGAAATCATGCCTATAGGGTTTTACCATGTTTGCCTCACCATGTTAGAAATCGTGCCTATAGGGTTTTTACTATACTTTCCTTACCATGTTAGAAATCATGTTTAATAGGTCTCAAAATTAGTTTCACAAATAGATGCCATGCCTATAGGATATAATTTAATCCAGCTTTTGTTATAACAAGTGTTACATGTTTTCTTTCATCGGTCATCATGCCTGCAAAGTTTCTGAAATCAGTGTTAAACAACTAGATGTCATGCCTATAGGGAATAACTTTAGAAATGTTGCCTATAGATCTCAAATAGTTTAATTTAAATAAATCAACCAAGTCCGCATTTTAGTTCGTTTTGAAACTGGTTTAATTAATGGTTTATGTTCTCTAAAACAAGTTCTTTCAAAAACTGCCTAGATTTGTCATTAGATATCATGCCTATAAGGATTCAAGAGTCCGCTTTATAAACCTGCCTTGTAGTTATCTGTATTCCGCGCCTAGGCAGGCCTTAGGCAATCAACTTTAAATAAAACTAGAACCGTCTTTGTGATTAGTGTTTAACTGTCAATGTGTTAAAATCAGTAGGCAAGCCTGATTCGGACTTCTTTTCTGAGTCACGTAATAAATCTGGTTCTACTGTTATCACTTAAATACCTTGTTAGGATCTGAATGTGGACCTTATCTGTGTATTAGTCGTGCTGTCTATGTGCATCACTTGTGGAGGTATATCTGAGCCTTCTTCTATTTTTTGTGTTTTCCTCCTAAATGCAGTCCTATGTGTTCTTATTTGTCGCGTCGTATTTTGCCTTTAAACTTGAGGGTTTGCCTACAACCCCCCTTCTTATAAGATAGGAGTCCTAAATTCCTCCGGGACTGATAGGAATGGACGGGTAACAGCATGCAATAGGGGTCGAGACCAACCTTCGCTTTAATTACCTTCATGGGGCGGGAAAGGGTAGATATGGACATGATGACCGGTGCGTTAATACCACGTGTAGCCCTCTTTGAGGAGTGTCATACCGGGTATTGCATTGATGTGATCCATATTATAAACAAACCTAGGATACCCTCTTTCATTCATGAATATGCTTAGATTGTAATTCTTTTCAAAATCTCGCTTTTCACTAATTGTTTTTCAAACACTTGTGTATTTAAATTTAAATCCCCTACTATTTGAGCCATACTTGTTTATTTGCTAATTGTACAAATTCACAAAAAACTGTCTGGCCGGGAACCACACAAGTGGATCCTGAGGGGTACCTAACACCTTCCCCTTAGAATAATTTCAAGTCGTTACCCTATCTCTGGTTATCAAACGTAGTTATAGATGAACCTTATAGGTGCCCTAACGTACCTTAAATCGTTAGGTGGCGACTCTTCAAAAATGCAAACCCCATTTCCAAAAGGAGAGAGTTGTCCCAACCAAAATGTCATAAACCCGATTCCGTGAGGAAAAAGGGGGCGCGACAGCATGGCGACTCTGCTGGGGATATTTAGGCTTTTACCATTTCATACCGTTTTTGTGAACTTTTACCCCTCCCTATGTGCAATTACTTGTTTAATTTCTTTAAGCGTTGAATTTCTTCTTCAAAAGCAAAACTGACATATCTTTCTTGTCTCCTTCCTTTATAACTGCTTTAAATTATAAAACTGCTGTATTTATCGCTTTCTCAATGTGCAAATACATGTCAACATGATTTTAATTATTGCATAATCATGCTCAACATCATACTCCGCTTGTGCCAAACAAATACTATAGCAACGCTTGATGAGTGGTTGCGCCCTTCCTATATCATACCCCCCTAAATTCGGAAAGTCTTATTTACGGTAAAACTAGTGGATCAGCGGTGCAGTCGACAGTTCCATGCCTTCCCCCTTGAGTTGTCCGCTCAAGGGTACCAGTCTAAAACCCCATAGAAACCTTACTTTGTTTAAATTGCGCATGCATCATGGTCAAACCTAGCCGGGTCAGTTATGTTGTCCACATAATGATCCTTTAAGATAGCCTTGTCCAAAAGTCCACTGGGTTTCCCTAAACCCAAACGGACATCATCACGTTTTGTGCATTTATTTGGAGAACTAAATGCTTCATGCTAATTGTTGATATTAAATAGTCGAGTCTGGTAGGGGTAAGGGCTAACCTTGTTTGTCGTACATCCCTTTTGACTACCTGTATGAAAGGTACGGTCAAAGCAAATCATACCGTACCTACCATGACGAGTTTGCCATCACGTCCTTGGGCCATATCCATCGTAGGGTATTCGTCTTTATGTTTTGCTTCCTAGGTCTGATCGTGTTTCCAATGAAGAAAGGGAGAATCCATACTAGGCTGGCTATGGTAACCAAGACCCTAATGGAGGGATTGGTAGGCAGACATTCAGCATTGTACCCATGATAATTGCAGACATATACCGAGCCTTAGAGAAGTGTCAACGAGGAGCGAGACACTTCGAAGGCTGCAATCTACTACTTCAGCTTTGGCTCATAGAACATCTCCAAAAGGGCGAATACTGACAAGAAATTCAGCGAATGGCCTGGGATGACCACATCGCTTTCCACCACCCAAAGCGAATGAATTACATCCCCGACATGTTCGCCCAGCCTGAGAATTCCAAAGGATGGGTTGAGCTCTTTGATAATCTGACTGAAGAACAGGTTCAATGGATGTTCGAGTGGTTTCCGAAAGAAAGTTCATCGCCTGATCCAGAGATGCACCTTTCCTTATACTGATTGGTAAGAGGAACGTACCCTTATGTCCCCCTTCGAGTTATGAGGCAAGCAGGTAGGAAGCAAGTCATACCCAGGGTCGACAAGATGAGCCATCTTCGAGCTGACTTTCAAAATGATGATAGTCCCCACAAGTGCCAAGCCCAGCACATGTGGCACTGCAAGATTGTAATGGGGAAAGACGCCATCGAGCCAGACAGATATCATGTCGGTTGTACCCCTTTCTATTCTGGTTGGTTGGAAGACAATTGGGATGGTCTGGGCCAGCCAGGGTTCGTTCAAGGTCACAGAATTATAGATGAAAAGGCCGAGGCGCAAGTCAAGTACAACCAGCTGCGCAAAAGGATCCGTGAATGCGAGAGCGACCAACAAGAAGCTGATTGAGGAATGGAAAGACATGGCTATCAGTGCCAACAAAAGGCTAGGATACTTGGAGCGAGGCATAGTAGAACTAGAGGGAAAATTTCTCAAAAGGGTTAAAGACTGTCAAAAGGCTGAAGGGACCGAAGGTGGACATCTAGCCAGAGCATACCTGTTTCTGGGACTTCGCGAATTAGGGAAGCTGTTTGACGAAGCCAAGGATGTCGCGTCTGGGGAAGGTCCTTCTGGGACCAAATAGATAGGAATTTACTTTTTCGCTTTATGAATGTAATAAGGCCAATGGCCATTAGTGACTTTTATTTCTTGCTTATTTAGTGTCGTTTTGGGATTCGCCTATCTTTATCAATAAAATGAGGCATTTAGCATTAAAAGTTCTCCAAGTCTATTTGTCGCTAAGCCTACCTCGGGCACAAAGAGGTTCCCAAATTAGGACACGCTTTACATTCTCGCACTATGTGTTTAAATATTGCAATACTTTTTATAATCCTCACTGACTTGATTAACTTTTGTTTTATTTTGTTTTTATCATTCCCCTCCCCAAAGGTTAGTTCGTGCACTCTGGCATCATCATCTTATTTCACAAGATCCAGGGGCCCTCCACCCACTCCTCCTCTTAGTCCCATTAAAGGCAAGGACAAAGGCAAGAATAAAATGGAAGATTTGAACAACATCAGGAAGGAGAACACCGCTGAATGGGTAGAGGCCACTGATGGCCATGGTATTCGGGTTCCTAACGAGAATGTGTCACAACTTGAACAGAAACTATTAAAGTTCCAGGAAGAGCTCGATCAGGTTCGAAATCTGGCAAACCTGTCATTTTCCCTCAACACCCTAGATATCAACTTACCCAACACTCAAAACCCTACACCTCCTCAAAATATCCCAAAATAACAGAATCATCCCGCTCCTTACCATCATGCTGCTCCACCAAAGAATCAATGTAACACCTGCCATACCCCAAACAACACTCCACTACTCATCCCAGAACCTCAGAACTCCGCAAACGACCATTTCCATACCCATACACCAGGCCACCATAACATTCCTATCTACGTGGAGACCATGCCACACTCCACCCAACCTATCTTATGCACACCTGAGTCTGATGAAAAGGATCTACTTATCAGGAACTTGGCCGAGGAACTTAAGAAACTAACCAGCTAGATTCAGGGCGTTGAGGGAAACAAAGGAATTGAGGGGCTGAACTATGAGGACCTTTGCATACAGCCTGATTTCGAACTTCCTTAGGGGTACAAACCTCCTAAGTTCGAAACGTTTGATGGTACGGGTAATCCAAGGGTTCATCTGAGGACATATTACGACAAGCTGGTTGGAGTAGGGAAGGATGAAAGGATCCGCATGAAGCTGTTCATGAGGAGTTTGAAAGGAGATGCATTATCTTGGTACATCAGCCAAGATCCGAAGAAGTGGTCAAGATGGGTGGGAATGGCATCTGACTTTATGGACAGATTCAGGTTTAATACAGAGAACGCACCAGGCGTGTTCTATATCCAAAATTTGAAGACGAAGCCCATGGAGACGTTTGGCGAGTATGCTACTCGCTGGAGGTCCAAAGCTGCTAAGGTCAAACCCGCCTTAGAAGAGGATCAAATGAACAAGTTCTTTGTCCGGGCTCAGGACCCGCAGTACTATGAACGGCTAATGATGATTGAGAACCACAAGTTCTCCGACATTATCAAATTAGGTGAAAGAATTGAAGAATGTATTAAAAGTGGTATGGTTACAAATTTCGAGGCCTTGCAAGCTACGAATAAGGCTTTACAGTCCGGTGGTGTGTCCAAGAAAAGGGACGTAGGGGCCGTGATGGTTGCACAAAGGACCAAGTCTCCCCTTAAATACCAAGCTTACCCAACACCTCCACTCACATATCAGCCAACCCCAAATTACCAAGCACCCTCATACCAAGCTCCGCCACCAACTTATCAGTCAGCTCCACCTCCTACATACCAACCTACTTCACCCAGATACTCCCAACCCGCTCATGTCTACCAAACTTATAATGCTCAACCATCCCATTATCAATCACCCCCTGCACGCCAAAATTTCCCTAGACCCCGACCTAATTTTGATTGCAGACCTCCAAAATAATATACAGCCATCGCTGAACCCATCNCCAGTTCCCCCAGCCATATCAAACCTAACCATTCCCGTAAACTGTCCACTTACCCAGCCCTAGATACTGCGTCCGTTCTTGAAAGGTCTTCATCGGTATACTCCGCTGATGGATCCTGAACTACATACGGCCTGATTCCTGTAAAACCAGGGATATGTAGGCAACTCAGAATCCAGGGTGCGGCCTAAATCTTCCCAAACCGTTTCGCTCGGTCAAAATTGGCCATCATTTCTTTACCCGAAAACTTTTTCATCCTTCCCGGGTAAAGAGAGGTAGATTTTAATACCCAATTTTTCCTCAAACTATTTTTTAAATTTGCATATATGCCTTCAAAATCACTTTTTTATAATAATTGGTATTTTTTCATAATTTTTCATATTATTATCAATTTATTTTCTAATTTATTCAGTATTTTATATCCAATAATTATTCATAAATTACATTACAAGTAATTTCAAAGTATTTCCTAGCTCAATATATCATTTTTAATGCTATTAGGATTTAATTATTTCACAAATTAGAGAATTTGGCATTGTTTGGTTATAATTACAATGATTTTGCAATTATAGCCTAATTGTACACTTTATGCTATTTTAATTCAATAATCAGTCATTTTATATTTTAAATATTAGTTAATTGCCTTAATTTCACCTATTTAGCTTTAATTTTATTTTATCTAATTATTAGCTATTTTTACTAATTATTTATCTAATTTTAGTTGGGTTTTTAATAATTAGCCATTTTTATTTCAATTATAACCCAATTAAACCAACCCAAACCCCAGGCCCAATCCGTTAAAATCACCCGACCCAATCCCAAAGTCCACCTGGCCCAGACCTGAGTTAATTTTGGTCGTTGATCAATTTTGATCAACGGCCCGGATTCACTCTTACCATAATTAACCTAAGACTACCCCCCCCCCCCCCTCCAAACCCTCATTCTCTCATTCACCCAACCGACACTCATCTCCCTTTTTCTATCTCTGGTTCTCTCTAAAACCTTCTTTTCTCCCATCCTCTCCGATTGACCCTGTCCACCTTCTCCGGCCACCTCTATCGTCGGAAACTATGGCCTCTCATCATCTCCTGGCCTCTGCTTCACCCCGCTCCGGTTTGACACTACCCTGAGGTCCTCAGGTGAACCTGGAGCGGTTCAACTCCTATCCATGGTCTTTCATGCCATTTTCCGGCCATCCATGGCTGTTCGAGTAAGATCCATGACTTTTCCGGCTAAAACCGGTAACGTTCTAAGGTTTTCTCATCTTCTCTGGGTTCTCTGAAACCCAAACTCTTAAGATCCTCCGATTTCTTTTAGATCTGTCTTAGATCAGCATGCAATAGGGGCCGAGACCAACCTTCTCTTTAATTACCTTTATGGGGCGGGAAAGGGTAGATATGGATATGATGACCGGTGCGTTAATACCACGTGTAGCCCCTCTTTGAGGAGTGTCATACCGGGTATTCCATTGATGTGATCCATATTATAAACAAACCTAGGACACCCTCTTTCATTCATGAATATGCTTAGATTGTAATTCTTTTCAAAATCTCGCTTTTCACTAATTATTTTTCAAACACTTGTGTATTTAAATTTAAATCCCCTACTATTTGAGCCATACTTGTTTATTTGCTAATTGTACAAATTCACAAAAAATTGTCTGGCCGGGAACCATACTGGTGGATCCTGAGGGGTTCCTAACACCTTCCCCTTAGGATAATTTAAAGCCCTTACCCTATCTCTGGTTACCAAACGTAGTTATAGATGAACCTTATAGGTGCCCTAACGCACCTTAAATCGTTAGGTGGCGACTCTTCAAAAACGCAAACCCCCTTTTCAAAAGGAGAGAGTTGTCCCAACCAAAATGTCATAAACCCGATTCCGCGAGGAAAAAGGGGGCACGACAGTGTCCATGTCCAAAACTTGAAATGTTACTTCAAAATCCACAGGGCCGATGGTTTGGATCAAATCAATCTCTCCTATCGTGTCCCTTTTGACGCCATCAAAAGCACGTACACAAACATTGTTGGGTCTGATCCTTTCAGTCCCAATTTCCATTCTCTGTAAGGTCGAGAGAGGGCAGATGTCAGCCCCAGATTCGCCATCCAACATAACTCTTTTCACGTAGTATCCTTCACACTTAACGGTCAAATGAAGAGCTTTGTTGCTGGTAGCCCCTTCTGGTGGCAAGTCATTTCGATTGAAGGAGATCCGGTTGACTTTAAAAAAATCGTTCCGCCATTCTTTCCAATTGTTCAACCGTGGTATCGACCGGAACATATGCTTCATTGAGCGTCTTTAATAGCACTTTCTGATGCTCATTCGAGCTTATCAGCAGGGACAAAAGTGATACCTGAGGGGGGGACTTCCTGAGTTGGTTGATCATAGTGTAGTCTGATATTTTCATCTTTCGAAAGAATTCCTCCGCCTCTTCAGCGCTGACTGGATCTTTAAGCGAAAAACGCTTTTGTTTGGTCTTGTTCAATTCTTCCAAATTGAGGTACTTTCCAGACGGGTTTGTTTCATTCACTTCCCCCATGATTTATTTTCCCTTGTACGTCACTACTGCTTTGTTGTAGTTCCAGGGGACGGCAGTGGGGTCCTTCATGGGCTTCTGTGGTACGCGGCTGATAACTGATAACTAGGGATTTTGATACATTTTATACTCCTCCTTGCTTATGTTTTGATTAGAAATTTGTACAAAATAGTCCCAAAAAGGCTCACAAGTTTTGCTTGATTGCAAGTTAGATCAACAAGGTGACAAGATGTCAAAGATCAGCTCAAAAGGAATGAAACTTGCTCAAGTATCAAGGCAAGACAAAGCTCGAGCAAAACAAGGCCAGTGCGGCCGCACACCATTATTGTGCGGTCTGCACAAGTGAGGTTCAGAGAGTATGCAACTCAGGCAAATCAGGCAATGCGGCCACATGGGATTTAATGCGGTCCGCGCTGAAGTTACTGCGGCCGCACTCGACTTAGTGCGGTCCGCACAACCAAGAATCAGAGAGTTGCTATTTTCAAAAATTGAAGCCAATGCGGTCCGCGCTCCATTTCATGCGGATCGTACTAGAAGCCACCGCACCCGCACACCATTCTGTGCGGTCCGCATTGCCTGAGTTCAGAGAGCTGGAATTTTATGCTCAGAGCCCTAGTGCGGCCGCACACCATTTTGTGCGGTCCGCACTAACCCCGCAGGGGTATTTTTGTCCAGATATTTCAGCTTAGTATAAATAGCTTCTTTTCCATTTTAGGGCAAGCAGATAGATTTTGTACTGAGCTGCGCTCGTGACTTCCGTTTCTTTAGCTATTTTGGGCAATTTTATCTTCATTTCAACATTGAATCTTCTAGTTTATCTTAGTAATTAATTAATATGAGTTTTTCTTCATCTATTTCTTTGTTTCTTTCTCTAATTATGAGTAGCTAGACCCATCAGCTAGGGTTGTGGCTCAACCCTAGTATGGGTAATTGATGGGTCTTGTATTTTAGAGCTTGATTGACTATGGGTGTTTGATATTTGGGCTAATTCCATGTTTAATTGCTAAATTAGTGGTTGTGAACACTGGTTTGTGTTTAATTGACTTTTGCTCTTCTTGAGAAAGAGAGCCTAAGTCTCTAGAATTAGTCCAACAAGAAATTGGGGCGTACTCAAGAGAATTGATAGCCCTAATTAAAGGGTTAAACCGAGAGATCTTAATACCCGACTTGATCCTCAATTGCTTGTGCAAATTTGCATACCCAATTGGTCTTGAGAAAGTCAATTCAGGCAAAATCACTCGAACTACCGAGAGGTATAGAGTGAGTAGAATCGAACAATGGTTATATCATACTCCCCAAATGTGTCAATCTAGCTTTAGATTCAAGAATCCGACAATTGACCACCTAGGCGAAGGTCACTACCCTAGTGCCCTTTTAATCATTTGAACAACTTGTAATAGTTTAATTCTAGCTTATAGTAGTTTAATTGAGTATTGTAGTTTATAGAATTAGAATCATAATTAAAACCCAAAAATGTGTAGAAGTGCAATTTGGAGCAAATACACAACTCCACTTTAGATAGACACCCAACTCCAATATCTAGCTCTCTGTGGAATTCGATCTCGACCCTAAATCGGGTAAAAGCTGTTTCGACCTCTCTCGCTACTTAATAGTAGTGCAGGGTTGGCCGTGATCAACTTTTTGGCGCCGTTGCTGGGGAGCTAACGGTTTTGGCTATCTATCTAAATAGATTTGTGTTTTGTTCTTCTTTCCTTCTTTGTTACTAATTTGTGTGTGTCAATACTTCAGGTACAAAAATGGCATTAAATGATAATGACCCTCTTGGAAACGTGATCGCGGGGGAGGAGGTTGATGACAATGGAGATGAAGAGGTGCCTCTTGCACCTCAAGGACAACGTAGAGGCCGCCAGGCCAATGCAAATGACAATATTCCAGACCCTCCTCCGCCACCTCCAAGAGCGGCTCCTAGAGTTCTTCCCAACCAAGGCTATGCAAGTGTAATTGTTCCGCCCCGGATCCGGGCGGGCAATTTCCAAATTACTAATGTGATGCTGACATTGGTGGAGCAGCGTGGGTACCTCACGGGCGCTGCCACTCAAAATGCTTACAAACATCTCAAGGGGTTCGTGGATACCTGTTGGGGGAGCAAGCAAACCAATGTGTCCGAGGATGCACTTCGATTGAGGCTCTTCCCATTCTCACTTAGAGGGAAGGCATTGTATTGGCTTGAGCGACTTCCCAACCACTCCATCACAACGTGGGATTAGTTGGCGGATAAGTTCATTGCCAAATTTTTCCCATCGGGACACATGGAAGCACTACGGGATGAGATCTTAGCCTTCAAGCAGGAGCCCACCGAACCATTGCACGAGATTTGGGAAAGATATAGAACTATGGTGAAGGAATGCCCCAACAATGATATGACAGAGGCAATGATATAACAGACCTTCTATCGGGGCATCAATAAAATGAATCAGTGCATAGTGAATCAATTGGCTGGGGGAAATTTCAAGAAGCTGCCTTATGATGAAGCTTGTGCTATTCTTGATGAGATGGCTGACACATCCTCCGCTTGGCAAAGTAGAGCCAATGTTCCACAGGGTGACCCCACGGTCACTCATTTTCACAAAGAACTACATGACCATGGACAGGCTATAGCAGAACTTACAACAACAATTAACCAATTAGCAAAGGCACAGTTGCAACAAGTTCAGAATCCTCACCAAGTAAATGCCATGGAGGGTGTTAACATGCTTGTGAACAATAGAAGACAGAGAGGTCAACAAAACCAAGGGAATTGGAATCAATTTGACAATGATTGTGGTGGATTCCAAGATGATTGTTATGATGGGCAGAACGAGGAGGTGCAATATGTGAATAATTACCAAGGCCAAAGAGGCAACTCTTCCAACCAACAACAACAGTGGAGATCCCAGGGAAATTGGGGTAACCAAGGCAACAATAATTGGAACAATCAGCAACAAGGGAACAACAATTGGGGAAATCAAAATAACAATCGGAACAATCAGGGAAACTGGGGCAACAACAACAATTGGGGTGGAAACAACAAACAAGGGTGGATGGAACAATAACCAAGGTAATCAGGGGCAAGGATTTCAAAGGCCCCCAATGTACCAAACCGAGCAACCCACCACCTTTTCCATCCCAGGGTCCTAGTTCTTCCAACAATGAAATGGGTAGAATTGAAATGATGTTTGAACAGATGATGAAAAAGAATGCTGACTCCGATGCGCAATTGGCTTCTCATAATACTTCAATTAGGAATTTTGAGGTCCGGCTAGGTCAAATCTCGCAGTCTTTGAATACTCGCCCTAAGGGGGCTCTACCGAGTGATACGGTAGTGAACCCGAAGGGTGGGAACAATCATGTTATGGCAGTAACTACACGGAGTGGAAGAGGCGGTGATGTGAATGCCTCCAAACAAAAGCAAGTTTTGGGTGATGAAGCTGAATTGCAAGAAGATGAAGTTCCTTTGGTGGTTGAGAACGTGGGTGATGAGAATGTGAATCAAGAAGTGAGGATTGATATCCAAGATGCCGAGGTGGAACCGCAAAATGACGTGAACCCGTCTAGGGAGCACGTAATAGACATGCCGGAGCCGGTTGTGCCAAAAGCCAAGACACCCTTGCCTAGGCCACCTCCCCCTTATCCTCAGAGGCTAGCCAAGCAGAAAAATGAGAATCAATTCAAAAAGTTCATTGACATGATGAAGAGTTTATCCATAAATGTTCCTTTGGTGGAGGCTTTAGAGCAGATGCCAGGCTATGCTAAATTCATGAAATATTTGGTGACAAAGAAAAGATCCATGGACTGTGAAACTATCAAGATGACCCACCAAGTTAGTGCTATAGTACATTCAATGGCTCCGAAGTTAGAGGATCCCGGTGCTTTCACTATCCCTTGCACTATAGGGAGTGCAGACTTTGCTAAAGCTTTATGTGATCTAGGGGCAAGCATCAACTTAATGCCCTACTCAGTTTGAAGACTTTGGGTATTGGGCTACCGAGGCCAACTTCCATGCGATTACAAATGGCAGACAGATCAATGAAGCGACCATTGGGTATTGTTGATGATGTGCTCGTCCGGGTGGACAAATTTATCTTGCCAGCTGATTTTGTGATCTTGGATTGCAAGGTAGATTATGAGGTCCCGATCATATTGGTGAGACCTTTCCTTGCTACGGGGAAGGCTCTAGTGGATGTGGAAGCAGGGGAACTCACTTTCAGGGTGGGTGATGAAAAGGTCATTTTTCATGTGTGCAAGTTAATGAAGCAGCCCAATTGTACAGAAGTGTGCTCATTTGTGGATCTTGTCACGGCTGTGATAATTCATGATACTAGTGCAATGATCAATGTGGAGGACCTTTTAGAGGCCGTATTGTTGAATCTTGATGTCAATGATGATGAGGGCCGAGTGGAGTGCGTGAATGCTTTACATGGAATGGGCTCTTATTCTTATGAGCCTAGGAAACTCTCTTTGGATCTTGAAAATAGAAAGACCCCTCCAACAAAGCCTTCAATTGAGGAATCTCCGGTGTTGGAGTTGAAGCCATTGCCTCCACACCTCAGGTATGAATTTTTAGGCCCTAATTCAACTTTACCAGTTATTCTTTCCTCTTGTCATACTAACATGCAGGTAGATGCCACATTGGCGGTGCTCAAAAAGCGGAAAAAGGCAATTGGATGGACTTTAGCTGATATTCGGGGAATAAGCCCCGCATTCTGTATGCNAGGCCACTATCCTACCATCGAAAGTTGATAGGGCAGAAATTTGAATGATGCGTCGCCGGCACGATGGCCGTGCGATCCGTCGAGTTATCATGAATCATCGCAGCAACGGGCAGAGCCCGCGTCGACCTTTTATCTAATAAATGCATCCCTTCCAGAAGTCGGGGTTTGTTGCACGTATTAGCTCTAGAATTACTACGGTTATCCGAGTAGTAGATACCATCAAACAAACTATAACTGATTTAATGAGCCATTCGCAGTTTCACAGTCTGAATTTGTTCATACTTACACATGCATGGCTTAATCTTTGAGACAAGCATATGACTACTGGCACAACCCGGACGGTGACCGGATGGAGGGTGTGCATGGACTACCGCAAGCTGAACAAGGTGACCCGCAAGGATCACTTCCCATTGCCTTTCCTTGACCAGATGCTTGATCGTCTTGTTGGGCGTGCCTTCTATTGTTTCTTGGATGGTTATTCACGGTACAATCAAATTTTGATAGCTCTAGAGGATCAGGAAAAGACAACCTTTACTTGTCTATATGGCACCTTTGCTTTTTCTCGGATGCCCTTTGGGTTGTGCAACGCACCGGCAACATTCCAACGGTGTATGATGGCCATTTTCACCGATATGGTGGAAGATATTTTGGAGGTGTTCATGGACGACTTCAGTATTGTGGGTGATTCATT
>NW_017671967.1:74778-136698 GCF_001879085.1 Nicotiana attenuata | reverse complement strand
GTCAGTGAATGTTTCTTCTGGGTCGTCTGAAGGCTCAGCTGAAGGTAGTGGGGAATACTCCACCTCTCCCACAGCTTCAGTATCCGGAGAGGGTGCAGTAAGAGATGAGGAGGGAGTAGGAGGAGAAGGAGATGTAGGAGAAGGGGGTGAACCTCAGGTTGGCGGGGTTGATAGAACTAGGAAACTGGAGGCGTGGCAAGACCGGTTCGTGAGTGAGGCAGCGTATCATAAATTCCGGGAATGGTGGCCGGTGAGGAAGTTGATCCCGGAAAGGAGTTTTGTGGATAGAGACTTGCTACCTCACAACCCCAATGTGAGGAGGCAGTTTAGGGAGAGAATTGGCTGGGAGTACTTTTTGAGTGAGTGTGTAGATGCCAATGAGCACTTGGTCAAGGAATTCTATACCAACGTTGCCCACATCAAAAAGGGCACCAAGGTGACCAAGGTGCGAAACCTGAAAGTGTTGTTCGACGGGAAGACAATAAATGATTATCTAGGCTTTGATGAGGAGGATGAGACACTTTATATGGCAAAGTTGGAATTGGGCGAGGGGGTCCGTCCCTAGTTGGCACAGTATCTGGCAATCCCAGGTACCACCCCCGATTGGTTGAATGCGGGCATCAAGATTCCAAGACGTAGTTTGAACTTCGAGGCAATGGGGTGGGAAACTTTTGTGTGCAGCAGACTGGACCCGACTACTCATGACAACTCCCTCCCTCTTCACCGGGCAGTGTTGGTGACTTCGATCATGGCAGGGTACCCGATCAATGTGGGAAATGTAATGTCTAGGATAATCACAATTGTGGGCAGCGAGCATGACAGAAACTACCCTTTCCCCAGCTTTCAGACTATGTACTTCAGGGACACATAACGGTCAAAGCAAAGGCCCCATTCTCTTGGTACAGCAGCAGGGGGATGACAACCCAAAGAGCAAGAACTTTAAGGGAACAGCTACTGCTTCAACTGGTCAGTCTGAAGAGCCAATTGTCGTAGTGGCTCCTACTCAGCCGGCCTCCACTTCCACAGACATCCCTCTTGGCCCATCCACCTCAGCAGATCCGGAGATTCCCTCTTCCCGAGCCTACCCAGTGACTGCCCACCGACTGAGCCAAGCTTTTCTCAATATCAACAACTGGATGCAGACAGCGTCATCCAAGTTGTCTATCCTCACTGCCATAGTAGAGGCTCAGTCAGCTCCTCCACCTCCGCAGGTCCCACAGTCCATAGAGGAGGCTCTCAAAGAGAATTTAGTCAACCAAAAGAAAATCCTCGAAAACCAGAAGGTGCTCAGTACTGATGTTGATTCACATAGCAAGGCTCTCAAGGAGCTTGCTAAGGAGCACAAGAAGTTGAGAAAGACACGGGCCTCTAGGGAGTCCGTGAAGGAGCTGAGGATTGATGTTGACAGGTTGAAGGCAGACCAGCTGCCTTTGGATTTACTACTTCAGGACTCTGCACCAGCAGCTCATCCCCACCCAGAGCAATCTCAGAGGCCTCCCAAGAGGAAGAGGATGATTCCCCGAGCGGATGATGCAGTCATCCAGTTGGCAGACCCACCGGAGGCCTCCTCCAGTCAGCCATAGGATGCACCTTAGGAGCCTGTCCAGGTCCAGGCCCAGGTCCCAGCAGTAGAGCAGCAGGCCACAGGGAACCAGTCTGAGGTTCCCGAGCACAGTGAGGACCCAGGGACCACTCAGGAGCCCCTGCAGACAGACAGGCCATAGGGAGTCTCTATATCCTTTTTCATTCTCTTTTTGGTGCTTACTTAGTTTAGTTGGCATTGGGGACAATGCCAGCTTTCATTTGAGGGGGTAGGCCCTACATTTTTTGGATTTGGATGATTGTATATATTTGACAATTTTTATGCTTTCTTGGTTTTTCATCTTTGGTTTGTATATAATTTCAACATTTCGTTACATTTCTCGCACTTTTATTTTACTTTGGGTCCGTATATAAAGTTATGTTACATTGTATATATTCATCCTATCTATTGTATATTCGACAAATCCCCTCTTGTATATATTCATTTTTTTCCGCAATTTTTCGTTCTTATCTTCTTGTTTATGTTCGTTTGCAATAAGCCTTTGGTTTTCTTAATGCCACGATTTTTTCAAAGGTGGAATTTGTGTGAACCGGGTGGCTCTTCCCAATGATAGATGGCGTGACAACCTTCTTAAGGGATTGAGTCTGTTTTTCTTTTCTTTTTGGCTTTTTAGTAGTTAGTGGTTAAGGGTGTCTCAAGCAAAGCTTCACTTGGGCCTAGCACATTTGCCTTTAATCTCATGGTCAAAAACAAATTGTTGTGTTTAGGATGGTGATAGTCGTGACCCTGAGACTCTTGTGTTGACCGATAATCATCAAGTGGTTTTTCGGGACCATTTTGTGCTCAAATCTTATCTAAGGTCGTTGTGGGGCCCCGACTCTGTGTCTTTAGCAATCCCACAGCGTGTGTGGTGAGAAATTGCATTGCAAGTCCAAGTCCCGAGCCTTTAGTCTAGAACTTGCCCTGAATGTTTGTTGAGACGAAATCCTAAGTGAATTTTGACTTGAGACATGATTATAGGCTCTCCTTGATCCAAATGATAGCCTAAACACTTCCATATCCTACCAAAGATAAAATCCCTAGTCAACCCTTTTGAGCCTTAAACCTTTTTCCTTCAAGAACCATGATACAAGCCTTTACCCGTTCTAAAAGATACCCTCTCTTGGCACCCGATCTTTTCTTAGCACATGGAAAAAGTATAAGTTTGGGGGGAGAGACGAGGATTGCAACAAAGTGGTAAAAAGGTACGAAATGAAGAAAAGGAAAGGCAGTGAAAAACGAAGAAAAGCAAAAAGACAAAAAGAATACTCAATGTGGAAAAGAATAAAAAAAAGGGATTCAAGAAAAGCAAAGAATGAAAGGTGTGGAAAAGTGAGAAAGGAAAAAAGAGTTGAAATGTATAAAAAAGAGTGACAATGTGTCTCTCTTACCCCTTTGAAAGAAGTGAAAAAACTCAAAGAGTCAAGTGAATCTGTGCCAAAATGGAACAAAAGAAGTGCTTAAGGGAAGATGGAACCTACTTAGACCAAACATTGCCTACCCGGAACCAAAAGCCTTCACTATGTCTCCACAAAAGCCCTATATGATCTCTAGTTGAATGAAGCTTACATTAGTGGTGACTTACATAAGGGGAAAGCATATGGTACTTAGTGTCGGACTTGTGACTTTTCTTTGAGAGGGATGAGTGAATTTCCATTAACCTCGTTATGAGTGCCACTATTCCAAAGGTGAGGGTTGCTTAGGGAGAGCTGAGGATGTGTGAGTTTGGTTTCCACAATGACTAAAGTAATAGAAAGAGTCCTTTGATGTGTTGAGTCAACTCTTGATGCTCCTGTGTCACACTTGATCCATGGTGTTTTAAAAGAGTAAATGTTGTTAATGATTCTATGTGTAATTGAGGGCAATTGTTAGTCCCAATTAATGCTAAATGNTGCTCAAGTTTTGATTAGAAATGTGTACAAAATAGTCCCAAAGGCTCATATGTTGTGCTTGATTGCAGGTTTGATCAACAAGGTTACAAGGTGTCTAAGATCAGCTCAAAAAGGAGTGAAACTCGCACAAGTACCAAGACAAGACAAAGCTCAGGCAGAACAGGGCCAGTGCGGCCGCACACCATTTTGTGCGGTCCGCACAAGTGAGGTTTAGAGAGGCTGCTATTCATGCACAAAGGCAATGCGGCCGCATGAGATTTTGTGTGGTCCGCACTGGGATCAATGCGGCCGCACTCGATTTAGTGTGGTCCGCAGAGGGAAGGTTCAGAGAGTTGCCAATTTCAAGTTTGAAGCCCAATGCGGCCCGCGCTCCATTTCATGCGGACCACACTAGAAGCCACCGCGGCTGCACTAGACTTTGTGCGGTCCGCATTGCCCAAGTTCAGAGAGCTGGAAATTCAAGCCAAGAGCCTTAGTGCGGCCGCACGTGATTTTGTGCGGTCCGCACTAGCCCCGCAGGGGTATTTTTTTCCGAGATTTTTAGCCTAGTATAAATAGATTCTTTTCCCATTTTTAGGTAAGCAGATAGTTTTGTACGTAGAGTTGCGCTCGTGACTTGGGTTATTTTGCTATTTTGAGTAATTTTAGCTTAATTTTACCATTGAATCTTCAAGTTCTTCTTAGTAATTAATTATTATGAGTTTATCTTCATCTATTTCTTTGTTTCTTTCTCTAATTATGAGTAGCTAGACCCATCAGCTAGGGTTGTGGCTCAACCCTAGTATGGGTAATTGATGGGTCTTGTATTTTAGGGCTTGTACTATGGGTGTTTGATATTTGGGCTAATTCCATGTTTAATTGCTAAATTAGTGGTTGCAAACACTAGTTTGTGTTTAGTTGACTTTTGCTCTTCTTGAGAAAGAGAGCCTAAGTCTCTAGAATTAGTCCAACAAGGAATTGGGGCGTACTCAAGAGAATTGATAGCCCCAATTAAAGGGTTAAAACCGAGAGATCGTAATACCCGACTTGAAACTTAATTGCTTGTGCAAATTTACATACCCAATTGGTCTTGAGAAAGCCAATTCGGGCAAAATCACTTGAACTACCGAGAGGAATAGAGTGAGTAGAATCGAGCAATGGTTATATCATACTCCCCAAATGTGTCAATCTAGCTTTAGATTCAAGAATCCGTCAATTGACCACCTAGGCGAAGGTCACTACCCTAGTGCCCTTTAAATCATTTGAATAACTTGTAATAGTTTAATTCTAGCTTATAGTAGTTTAATTGAGTATTGTAGTTTATAGAATTAGAATCATAATTAAAACCCAAAAATGTGTAGAAGTGCAATTTGGAGCAAATACACAACTCCACTTTAGATAGACACCCAACTCTAATATCTAGCTCTCTGTGGAATTCGATCCCGACCCTAAATCGGGTAAAAGATGCTTCGACCTCTCGCTACTTAATAGTAGTGCAGGGTTGGTCTTGATCAATAACCACGGTCTCAATCAGCCTGGGTGAAATTATCGGCCCCCGCGCCACATATGTCCCCTTCGGTACGTACATCTTTGGTACCTTCAGTGTAACCTTGTTTTGCTCGAACCTTTTGGGAGGAATCAACACAAACTGTTCTTTTCTGGGGGCCCTGGGAACATAAAGAACGGCATCTTTAGGAGGTACTGCCCCTGTCTTGGCTTCTACAGCCTTTTCTATGCTTTGAGGAGTGGAGTTGCTCTTCTTCTCATCCTTAGCTTGCTTTGTTACCGCTTTGGGCTTCTTTT
The DNA here is from genome assembly GCF_001879085.1 of Nicotiana attenuata. Lineage (NCBI taxonomy): Eukaryota > Viridiplantae > Streptophyta > Magnoliopsida > Solanales > Solanaceae > Nicotiana > Nicotiana attenuata. The sequence continues at coordinate 131,442 of NW_017671967.1, read as the reverse complement.
CAACCTCAGCAATGGCAATGATAGCTTTCAACACTGGTCGAACTCGCTGTCCTCACAAATCATCCCAATAATTGGCCCATTATTGTGAGCTGGCAATGGGTTATTGGTTACATTGGGGACCTCCTCATCCCTCAACACTACCCGCTTTTGCTCTATTAGAATTTTGACCGCCTTTTTAAGGGTCCAGCAATCCTCAGTGTCGTGCCCTTCTGCCCCTGATTGATAAGCACATCGGGTACCGGGTCGGTAAGAGGGTGACTCTGGGTTTCGTCTGTTTGGAGGTACGGGCTGCAGCAAACCCATTTGGACCAACTTTGGGAAGAGGCTGGAATATGATTCACCGATGGGTGTGAAGTTTGTTTTTCTAGGTGGTTCACGGGCACGGGCGTTATATGGAAAATTATTCTGTGGTGGACGGGGATTATATGGATCTTGGTGAGGAGGGTTATTTTTGGAAGGTGGAGCTCGGTTCTAGTTATAGTGTTGTTGCGGCCGAGCATATGGCTGGGCATTCATCACTGCATAAGGCTGAGGAGTCATGGCATATGCCGCATCTTGGTGAGGGTAGTAATGTTGCGGGGTGCTGGAAGAAGAACCAAAGTAACCTCAGGGTTGACGGGGGTTTCTTAGACTTGAGGCCATCATTGCTACTTCTTCTTTCTTTTTTCGGTTTGTTGCACCCCCCGACCCACTCTGGATTGCTTGAGAGGTGGCTCTTATAGCCGACTGGCTCAGGATGTGACCCGTTTTCAAACCATTCTCTACCATTTCCCTAATCTTTATGGCTTCTGCAAACGGCTTACCCATAGCGGACATTATGTTCTGGAATTAATCAGCCTCTTGGGCTTGCAAGAAGACACTGACCATCCCGGTCTCATCCATTGGGGGTTTCACCCTGGCAGCTTGTTCATGCCACTTGATGGCATACTCCCGGAAGCTCTCTGAAGACTTCCTTTTGAAATTGGATAAAGAGTTTCGATCTGGAGCTATGTCCATGTTGTACTGGAACTGTCTGACAAAGTCTCGGGCCAAGTCATCCCATATGTGCCAGCGGGAGATGTCTTGATCCATATACCATTCGGATGCGATTCCGGCTAACCTCTCTGCCCGCTCCTCTTAACTGGTTGCAATATCTTTTCAGGTGGGCTATGGGGTCTCCGTGTCCATCATACTTTTCAAACTTGGGAGTCTTAAAATCGATAGGCAGATGAACATGTGGGAACATGCACAAGTCAGCATAGGAGAGACTCTTCTGGCCACTCAGGCCTTGTATGTTCTTGAGACTTTGTTCTATGCTTTTCATTTTCCGAGTGGTCTCTTCTTGCTCGGGATTCTTTACAGTTTTCTCTTGTCCCGTGGTAAACTCATACCGAGGTTGTTGAGGGTAGGAGTTTGGGGTGACATGAGCCATGTCTGATGGGAATGGTGGTGTTTGGAAAGTAAAGGATGATGGCCCAAAACTTGGCCTGGGCAATGTTGGCTGTAGAGTAGCCGAGGTTGGTGGTGCGGTGAATATGTTAGAAGACACTCCCGAAACCAGTACATGGGGGCAAACCTCAGAAGGCGTTCCGGCAAAATAGGCTGACATAGTGGGGTATCCGAATGGGGTGGTCGGGTAATTTATAGGGATGTTGGAGGTCCCACTTGTTCTGGGAATCAGTTCAGGAAAACCAGGTATTACACTAGGCGGCTCTCTACCGTTAGACCAAGCGTCCCACATTTCCAACATGCGGAGGCACAGTGCCCTGCTTTCTTCAGCAGCTGCTGACTCTGACATCGGGATAACCGACAATAGGCTGTCCTCTGAGGGGGGGAATTGTTGGTAGATGACTCTCTACGTCATTTCGACACTTCCTTTGGACCTTGTAAAGTAAGGGTGCGAAGCCAGGTTACCACAAAACCAACCACCTTAAAAAATAGAACCTGTTCTCTACAGCATACACAACAAACCGGTTAGTTTGAGACAATTAACACATAGGGAATCGCACGTTTGGGGAATGCAATGCACCTAAACAGTCAAATGTTCTTCTACATGTTTTGCAACGGTTGCGTGTTTCATCCCGGCTTTTGTGACCTCCCAGATCTTTGAATCTTTTCTTTTCTTTTGCGTTTTTCAATATTTGCTCTCTTTTCTTTGCACTCTCTCTTTTGCATTATTTTCTCTCTTATTCTTATTTTCTTTCATTTTCTCTCTTATTCGAATTATCTATAGTTGTGACCAGATCCGATGGGGATTGCCTACGTATCACGACACCACGTGAATCAGATCATTACGTAGTTCAAGGGATAAATGCGAAATAAAATAAAGAAGCAATTTTTGGTTTTTTCCAAATTTTCATTAAAATAAAAACTTCTATTACAACGACTCCATCACACATACCTAAGAACTAAAAAACTAAAATAGACTCGGAATAGACTCTAAAAGGAAACTGAAATACTGATTCGAAAAGAAAAAATCAGGAATACATAAATGCCTCCAAAACTACTCCAGGGGCCCGCGGGACATCAGTCGGTCTCGACGCGGGCCTACGTGCAAGATCTCCTTGGAGGCGATCCAGGTCATCCATTATTTGGCGAACAAAAGTCATCACTGCGGCGAAGAAAATGGACCTAGTCATATCCTCACACTCATGGCATTTCATGACAATATAGTCATCAATTCCTTTAATCCTTTCTCTAATGATGCCTTTCTCTTGGAGCAGGCGCCCAATTTGTTGATCTCTAGCTTCCAGAACTTGGGCGTCATGATGGCTTTGCTCCGGCAACTGTTGCATGTCCTCTTCCAGTCGAGACATCAATGCATAACAATGCTCCCTCTCTGCCTTAAAGTTCTTTATCTGTTTAGCCATTTCATTCTCGAGGGTAGCTAGCTTTTCCTTTAGATTTGCGACTTCTCTATCATATTTTCCTTTTAATTGCTGAACAAACTCTGCCTGTCCTTCTGTTGCGTCAAAGAGAAAAAGGGGAAATTGTTTCAAAAAAAAATTCATGTTTTTCTGTTGCGTCAAAACTTCCCGAACTACGCAGGTTTGATTCTCACCGGATGTGGGATACGTAGGCAGCCCTTATCGGGTCCAACCCAATTTTTGCAAAAATAACCCAAAAATATGAAACGTTGTCGTTTTTGTCGTAAGTAAAGTTAGGTGATGCCGTTTTTGTCTAAATAGCCAAAATGTCCCAATAGGGCGCCGGAAGGCTGTTTTTGCAAGAATAGCCACCTATGGTCTTTTATCAAATTTTTGGCCAATTAGCAAACACAGCCCTAAAATCTTCTTTCCTGAAGTGCTGAAGAGCCGTATTTGCAAAGGCATTTTGTTTTGAGCCAGTTGTTTTAGTTGCAATTTTGAAATTTGGGTCAAAATAAATCATGTTTTTTTAACCGATCACTTTAAATAAATGTGCAGGATGAGCCCTATTGAAAATGAACCTTTCAAAGTTCTAGAGGAAATCCCGATAGGACTCCATATGTGGTGGAATGATTTAGGGGAGGTCAGCAGAGGTGCTGCGATAAAAGCTTTAGGCGGGATTATTGGTATTTTGAAGATTAAACCAAGGTTGGACATAATTGAAGCCTTAATACCTTTTTGGGACCCGGCGCACAATGTGTTCCATTTCTCTGATTTTGAGTTAACCCCTACACTTGAGGAGATAGCAGGCTATGCTGGCCTTAACGGAAATCTCGGGAGCCGATACCCAGTGGCACCAAGGGCAGTAACCCCTCACCAATTCGTGGATCTTCTGAGTATCAGTCGGGAAGTCAAAGATGGAAATTTTCCTGAAGGATTTTGCACATTCCACTTCCTATACCGCCGTTATGGGGACCCCCATGGTTTTGAGGCTCCGGATACCGATCTAAGTCATCCAGGGAACAAAGGCAAATGGGAAGCACGTCGGGGACTGGCCTTCGTAGTGGCATATTTAGGCACCTTAATCTGCCCGAGGAAGGATGGACATATAGAGTTAGGGCTCGTAGGAATGGCTGACTTCATGACCAAAAAGGCTAATGGCACTATTATACCAATGATCCTAGCAGAAATTTATCGAGCTCTCACTATTTGCCGAGCAGCGGGAAAAAATTTTGAGGGTTGCAACATGCTTTTACAACTTTGGATGGAAGAACACCTTTGCCATCGTCCGGGGTACATGAACTATGGTATGACTGGTCTTAACTGCATTGAAGAACATGAAAACCAGGTGAATGGTCATGTGTTTCCAGAAGGTACGGAGGTATGGTTCGCGCATTTGAGTTCCTTGACTACAAGCAAAATTGAGTGGACATTCGGTTGGCTCCCGGTCAACGAAGTTATCTATATGTCGGCCGGAGTGTGCTATCTTTTATTAATGGGTCTTCGGAGTATCCAGCCGTATGCTCCACACAGGGTTCTACGCCAGCTGGGTAGGTACCAAACTGTCCCTCATGATGAAGATTTGAGTCGACAAGTCATTGAACTAGGTCCAAAAGTTGCATTCCTGGAAGAAAAGGTTTGCCAAATTTGGCATCAGTGTAGGTTCCTGGAGCCACAGACTCGAGTACGGGATTTGTCCAAGGGTGAGGTAGAGCTTAGCTACATGGCCTGGTATGGTAAAAGGGTTCAAGTCCATCAAGAGCCTGAACGGCCCGCCAAAAGGCCCCACGTACAACAGTTAACTGATGGGGCACAAGAATAATGGGATTGGTTAGCAAAGGAGAAAAGCTACAGGGTTACAATAAGCAAGTTAGAAGGGCAAATCAGAGATCTTAAATTTGATAGTAGTGTGCAGGCTGCAACTGATGAAGCAGAGTACAAAAAAGTTGGCCCGAGAAAACGAAGCCCTTCGAGCCCAGATTCAAAGAATGAAGCTAGCTGCTGAAAACCCGGAAAGGAGCCAAGCAGATGAAAGACTTATAAACGGTCTTAAGCGGAAAGTATGTGAGTATGGGGATGATTTGGAAAAGTCCGAAGGTAGATTGGTAAGAGCCCGGGCAAAATTGGCAAAGAACGCAGAAGGACGGGCAGAGTTTGTTCAGCAATTAAAAGGAAAATATGATAGAGAAGTCGCAAATCTAAAGGAAAAGCTAGCTACCCTCGAGAATGAAACGGCTAAACAGACAAAGAAAAAAGGCGGAGAGGGAGCATTGTTATGCATTGATGTCTCGACTGGAAGAGGAAATGCAACAGTTGCAGGAGCAAAGCCATCATGACGCCCAAGTTCTGGAAGCTAGATCTCAACAAATTGGGCACCTGCTCCAAGAGAAAGGCATCATTAGAGAAAGGATTAGAGAAATTGTTGACTATATTGTCATGAAATGCCATGAGTGTGAGGAAATGACTAGGTCCACTTTCTTCGCCGCAGTGATGACTTTTGTTTGCCAGATAATGGACGACCTGGATCGCCTCCAAGGAGATCTTGCACGTAGGCCCGCGTCGAGACCGACTGATGTCCCGCGGGCCCCTGGAGTAGTTCTGTGGTAACCTGGCTTCGCACCCTAACTGATTTGTTGTGTATGCTATTGAGAACAGGTTCTGTTTTTTAAGGTGGTTGGTTTTGTGGTAACCTGGCTTCGCACCCTTACTTTACACGGTCCAAAGGAAGTGTCGAAATGACGTCAGAGAGTCATGTACCAACAATTCCACCCCCCCCCCCAAAGGACAGCCCGTTATCGATTATCCCGACGTCAGAGTCAGCTGCTGCTGAAGAAAACAGGGCACTGCACCTCCGCATGTTGGAAATGTGGGACGCTTGGTCTAACGATAAAGAGCCGCCTAGTGCAATACCTAGTTTTCCTGAACTGATTCCCAGAACAAGTGGGACCTCCAACATCCCTATAAATTACCCGACCACCCCATTCGGATACCCCACTATGTCAGCCCATTTCGCCGGAACACCTTCTGAGGTTCGCCCCCAGGCACTGGTTTCGGGAGTGACTTCTAACATATTCACTGCACCACCAACCTCGGCTACGGTACAGCTAACATTGCCCAGGCCAAGTTTTGAGCCGTCATCCTTTACTTTCCAAACACCACCATTCCCATCGAACACGGCTCATGTCACCCCAAACTCCTACCCTCAACAACCTCGGCATGTGTTTACCACGGGACAAGAGAGAACTGTAAAGAATCCCGAGCAAGAAGCGATCACTTGAAAAATGAAAAGCATAGAACAAAGTCTCAAGAACAAACAAGGCCCGAGTGGCCAGAAGAGTGTCTCCTATGCTGACTTGTGCATGTTCCTGCATGTTCATCTACCCATCGGTTTCAAGACTCCCAAGTTTGAAAAGTATGATGGACATGGAGACCCCATAGCCCACCTGAAAAGGTATTGCAACCAGTTAAGACGAGCGGGCGGAAAAGAAGAACTCTTGATGGCTTACTTCGGGGAGAGTTTAGCCGGAATCGCATCCGAATGGTATATGGATCAAGACATCTCCCACTGGCACATATGGGATGACTTGGCCCGAGACTTTGTCAGACAGTTCCAGTACAACGTGGACATAGCTCCAGATCGAAACTCTTTATCCAATTTCAAAAGAAGTCTTCAGAGACCTTCCGGGATTATGCCATCAAGTGGCATGAACAAGCTACCAGGGTGAAACCCCCAATGGATGAGACCGAGATGGTCAGTGTCTTCTTGCAAGCCCAAGAGGCTGATTACCTCCAGAACATGATGTCCGCTATGGGTAAGCCATTTGCAGAAGCCATAAAGATTAGGGAAATGGTAGAGAATGGTTTGAAAACGGGTCGCATCCTGAGCCAGTCGGCTATAAGAGCCACCTCTCAAGCAATCCAGAGCGGGTCGGGGGGTGCAGCAAACCAGAAAAAGGAAGAAGAAGCAGCAATGATAGCCTCAAGTCTGAGAAACCCCCGTCAACCCCGAGGTTACTTTGGTTCTTCTTAGCACCCCGCAACATTACTACCCTCACCAAGATGTGGCATATGCCATGACTCCTCAGCCTTATGCAGTGATGAATGCCCAGCCATACACTCGGTCGCAACAATACTATAACCAGAACCGAGCTCCACCTCCCAAAAATAACCTTTCTCACCAAGCTTCATATAATCCATGTCCACCACAGAATAATTTTCCATATAACGCCCGTGCCCATGAACCACCCAGAAAATCCGACTTCACACCCATCGGTGAATCATATTCCAGCTTCTTCCCAAAGTTGATCCAAATGGGTTTGCTGCAGCCCGTACCTCCGAACAGACAAAACCCAGAGTCACGCTCCTACCGACCCGGTACCCGATGTGCTTATCATTCAGGGGCAGAAGGGCACGACACTGAGGATTGCTGGACCCTTAAAAGGGCGGTTAAAAATCTAATAGAGCAAAAGCGGGTAGTGTTGAGGGATGTGGAGGTCCCCCAATGTAACCAATAACCCATTGCCAGCTCACAACAATAGGTCAGTTATTGGGATAATTTGTGAGGACAGCGAGTTCAACCCAGCGTTGAAAGCTATCATTGCCATTGCTGATGTTGAAAAGATGCCCAAAGCGGCAACAAAGCAAGCTAAGGATGAGAAGAAGAGCAACTCCACTCCTCAAAGCATAGAAAAGGTTGTGGAAGCCAAGACAGGGGCAGTACCTCCTAAAAATGCCGTTCTTTATGTTCCCAGGGCCCCTAGAAAAGAACAGTTTGTGTTGAGTCCTCCCAAAAGGTTCGAGCATAACAAGGTTACACTGAAGGTACCAAAGATGTACGTACCGAAGGGGACTATGTGGTGCGGGGGTCGATAATTTCACCTAGGCTGACTGAGCCCGTGGTTATCAGCCGCGTACCACAGAAGCTCATGAAGGACCCCACTACCATCCCCTGGAACTACAACAAAGCAGTAGTGACGTACAAGGGAAAAGAAATCATAGCGGAAGTGAATGAAACAAACCCGTCTGGAAAGTACCTCAATTTGGAAGAATTGAACAAGACCAAATAGAAGCGTTTTCTGCTTAAAAAGCCAGTCAGTGCTGAAGAGGCAGAGGAATTCTTTCGAAAGATGAAAATATCAGACTACACTGTGATCGATCAACTCAAGAAGTCCCCCTCTCAGGTCTCACTTTTGTCCCTACTGATAAGCTCGAATGAGCATCAGAAAGTGTTGTTAAAGACGCTCAATGAAGCATATGTTCCGGTCGAGACCACGGTTGAACAATTGGAAAGAATGGCGGAACGATTTTTTGAAGTCAATCGGATCTCCTTCAGTCGAAATGACTTGCCACCAGAAGGGGCTACCCACAACAAAGCTCTTCATTTAACCGTTAAGTGTGAAGGATACTACGTGAAAAGAGTTATGTTGGATGGCGGATCTGGGGTTGACATCTGCCCTCTCTCGACCTTACAGAGAATGGAAATTAGGACTGAAAGGATCAGACCCAACAATGTTTGTGTACGTGCTTTTGATGGCGTCAAAAGGGACACGATAGGAGAGATTGATTTGATCCTAACCATTGGCCCTGTGGATTTTGAAGTAACATTCAGGTTTTGGACATGGAGACCTCCTACAATTTTCTCCTAGGATGGCCTTGGATCCATGCGGCAGGGGCCGTACCCCCTACTCTCCACCAAATGGTTAAGTTTGAACATGAAGACCAAGAAATCGTGGTCCACGGAGAGGATGAGCAATTTATCAACAGGGACCCGTCAGTCCCATGTCTAGAGGCTAGAGAAGGTAGCGAGCACATAGTCTACCAAGCTTTTGAGAATGTGGTCGCGGACCAGTGTGAGGAAGGAACCACGTGTCCTCAACCCTTTTTGTCAAACGCGTCAATCATGGTCGCCAGTGAGATGATCAAGCATGGCTACAAGCCCGGGAAAGGGCTCGGAGCATCTTTGCAAGGCATTACAGAGCCCATCACCTTGACTGCCAGTGAGAACTTCTTTGGTGTCGGTTTTTGAGCTACAAAAGCCGACGTAAAATGGGCTAATAAATGTAAGAACGATGGATGGGTTATGCCTCAGTCGGTCCCGCATCTCGCCAGAACTTTTGTGAAGCCAAGCTGCATAGAAGAAGAAGAAGAGGCCTTCACGGCCGAAGAAATTGAAGACATCTGTGAAGCAATGAGGCAGATGTTATATGAGGCTCACATGGTCCAGCCGGGTGAAGGCTCAAGCACTGTTGAGGTACAATATATGGGGCAAAATTCCAAGCTTCAAAATTGGAAGGCTACTTCGTTCCCAGTCAGGCAGGAATCCCGGTAGTTCAGTCTTGCCATCTTTTCTACATTCCGAGTTATTTCAGGGTGTAACTCGAACATTTTTAGTTTACTGTCTTTTAAATTCCAATGTATACCCTTCTATCTTCAAATTCAATGAAATGAAATCAATATTTCATCGTCTATGAATCTCTCTCTTTATTCTTTCTAATTTTTGTTATTTTTTTCTTATCTCTCTTTTCAGTTCTAATAATGCAGACTTAAATAACATGACATGCTTGCGGACTTCATGCCCAGATCCTAACATGTTGTCTAGCTGTGAAATAATGAATCAAGAACCAAAATATGATGAAGATGAGGCTTTTAGCGAAATAAATCGAGAACTGGAACAATTTGAGAATAAGCCTAAGCCAAACTTAAATGAAACTGAGCCAGTTAATTTGGGTAGTTCGGAAGAGGTCCAGGAAACCATGATAAGCATCCACGCTGATGAAAGGACTGGGATGCATTAATCTAACTTTTGTTCGAATTCAAAGACGTGTTTGCATGGTCCTATGATGATATGCCAGGACTGAGTGTTGATTTAGTGGTGCACAAATTGCCAACTTACCCCGGTTATCCCTCTGTCCAACAAAAACAGAGAAAGTTCAAAAGAAATAGTTGAAAGCGGGTGTGATCCGAGTGGTCCGATACACCACATGGTTGGCTAATGTGGTCCTGGTGCCAAAGAAAGATGGGAAAACTTGAGTGTGTGTTGATTATCGGGATTTGAACAAAGCAAGCCCCAAGGACAACTTTCCATTGCCAAACATCCACATCCTTGTTGACAACTGTGCCAAACATGAGATACAGTCTTTCGTGGATTGTTATGCTGGGTATCATCAGGTTCTGATGGATGAAGAAGACGCAGAAAAGACGACTTTCACCACACCATGGGGTACTTACTGTTACAGGGTCATGCCATTTGGTTTGAAGAACGCCGGGGCAACTTACATGAAAGCTATGACTGCCATCTTTCACGACATGATGCACCAGGAAATTGAGGTGTATGTGGATGATGTGATCATTAAATCAAGAATGCAGGACGACCATGTGCGGGATCTGAGGAAGTTCTTTGAGCGTCTGCGTACGTATGACTTGAAATAAAATCCAGCTAAATGTGCATTCGGAGTTCCATCTGGAAAACTTTTGCGGTTTATAGTCAGTCGGAGGGGCATCGAGCTAGATCCAACAAAGATAAAGTCTATTCGGGATTTGTCCCCTCCGAGAACCAAGAAAGAGGTTATGAGCCTGTTGGAAAGGTTGAATTACATCAGCAGATTCATTGCGCAGCTGACTACAACGTGTGAGTCCACATTTAAGTTGTTGAAGAAAGATGCGGCGATTAGATGGACATAACCCGATGACTTCCCCGGCATAACCCGAGGACCTTTCCGGCATAACCCGATGACTTCCCCGGCATAACCCGAGGACCTTTCCGGCATAATCCGATGACTTCCTCAGCATAACTCGAGGACCTTTTCGGCATAACCCGATGACTTTTCCGGCATAACCCGAGGACCTTTCCGGCATAACTCGGTGATTTTTCCAGCATAACCTGATAATCTTTTCCGACATAGGGTCCCACTCCCTCACTGATGCCAGCATAACCTGGTAATCTTTTCCAACATAAGGTCTCATTCCTTAGTTGATGCCAGCATAACCTGGTAATCTTTCCAACTTAAGGCCTCCGATCCCCATTTGATTTCATTTTAGATATAGGGCTCCACTCCCTAATCTCTTTTTCTCAAGGATACACAATCCTGATTTTTATTGCTTCAATAAAGAAATAGTTTAGATTTTTGTTGCAATAACTCACGAAATTTTCCTAGTGAAAACTGGGGCAGAAAAATTTCGTTTGTTTGTTTGTTTTGGTGTCTGAACAGGTTTTTACCATAAGGCATGAGGTTTGAGATGACCAAAAGAAGAAGTCTCAATCCAAATAAAGGAAAAGAAAAACAAGAAAAGAAGTTAAACTCTAAATGTAGAAGCGGAGAAAAGATGCGGACTGCTCAAGATATGATTGAAGTCACAAGCTTTGCATGTCCCGCCTTGATCCGAAAAGCTGAAGAAGAATGAATCTGCAGTTGCAACTAACGAGCATCAAGATTCAGATCAGAGTTTGCAGGAAGAACCAGCTAAGACTCAAGATCAAGCTTTAGAAGGTTTAAAGATAGGAATCTTGTAACTCATAGCTGATAGACTTAGCTAGTTAGCTTTTCATCTTTCATTTTGGTGTAATAAGGAGCTCAGCAAGCAGAAACAGCAGCAACAGCAGTAAAATCATAGTTTCTCGATAGTCCCAGCTACCAAAAATTCCAGAACTACACTGACCTGATTCCTTTATAGCCAAGGATATGTAGGCAACCTCCGAAACAAGGTTCGGTCAGACTTTTTCCCGAAAAATGCTTCCCATGGAAGTATCCAGACAGGCAAAAATCGCTCATAATTGCTCATTTTATCTTTGCCCAAAAACTCTTCGTGTTTCCGAGCAAAAAGGGGCAGCTGTGAGTATGTGATTTTTGCCCTATTAGAAATGCTCCTACAAAATTAAAGAAAATAGATTTTTTCCAAATTGTTTGCAATATTATAGGATTGTTGTAGGATTTTATTAATTGTTTGTATTTTTGTGCACGTTTAATTTTTATTAAAATCATGAAAATGCCCCTAAAATGTCAAAATGCATTGCATATTAGACTTCGTGTTCATAGTTTAGGATTAATTAGTTAATTAATTAATTGCATTATTCAAATAAAATCACAAAAAATATTGCTCATTTTTACATTTTAGCTTTTAATTTTAGATTATTAATTTTCTCTTGTAATTTAGGATCAACTAATTTTTGTAAATATTATAAATAGATAATTAGTTTAATTTTATAAATTAGATTAATTTAGGATTTTAATTAAAGAAAAGAAAAAGAAAACAAAGAAAAAAGGAAAATAAGAAAAAGAAATTGGAAGAAGGGATTAAAAGTGAAATTGGGCCAAATTTAATGTCCTAATCCGCCTGGTCCAGACCCATCCCAATCCCATAAAACCGGTCCAATCTCCTTAGCCCCAAAATGACCCTGTATTGCCCCTCTTTAATCCCAGTTGTTGATCACCATGAATCTAACGGCTGGGAACTGATCGCCCCTTTTGTATAATACTTACCGAACTAAAGCCCCCCCCCCATAGACCCCCTCTCACTTCGTCTCTCACCCCAAACCAGAGAAAACCCTAGCAGCCCTAGGACTCCCTCACCGGCTCCGCCCATCTCCGCCGCCCGAAAATCGCTTTACGGCGGCGGAGCATCACCAAACAACCCCAAATTAACACCATGGAATCACAAAACCCTAACTTTTTCCCCTTTTTGATTTTTTTGGTCAATTTCTGGTTTGCTTGAACCTAAGACTTCCATTAGTCGACTGTTCTTGGTGAGAACAGCCGATTAATGATCGTCCAAGTTCATCTCGCCCCGTTGAAGGAATTCTTGACTGGTCCAAATGCAAAGCAAGTCCTTGGTAAACCATTTTCCATTCTTTTTCTTTTGATTTCGTCTCTTTCATCTTCTTTCTTCTTTTTAGCCGCATGTTTTAGGTTTGCAATTTTAGCTTTTTCTTTAGTTTTGTTCACGACTGTTTTGTTTGTTTATTTTGCATCTGTTTATTAGATTAATCAAAGCATGTTAGGATTTTATCATCTGAAGTTTAATTTCAATTGCATAAACATAGTTTAATTAGGGTTAACTTTTAGGTTTGATAAATAGCATGATTTTTCTGTTTCTTTCATATTTCTATCTTATGTTTGTTTTATTTTATGCATCGTGTTTAGTTCAAGTTAATTAGAATAATGTTACTCAAGTTGATTAACGAGCTGTTTAGTCTATTTTTGGTTAGCTGTTAGAAAAATTAGTTGATTAAATTATTTAACTTGCCAATTGAGTAGGTTAGTTTCTAGGGTTTCTTTGCAGTTTCATTATAATTCTGGTTTGTTTACTTTTTAGCTGTGTTAGTTGTTTGAATCTTGTTTTTTTTTAGGTTAATTATGCGAGCCTATTTAATTTACTAATTAGATTTAGACTTTTTAGGTTTAAACCCTGAATGCCCTTAAGCTTAAGACTGATTTTGGAATTAAAAGAACACTTGAAACAATGCTTAGGAGGTTCCCTAAAGGTCTTTAAAATCAAAATAGGATCAGAATTGGTTAGAATTGGAATAGTCAGTAAATAAAAGGGTAAAATTGGATTTTACATAGGGTAAATATTAGAAGGTTCTAGTATTTTGGACAGCTACCCCCATTTTTGGCAAAAGATGCTGAAATTGGGTGAGAAAAGGATATACAGCTGTCAAAAGATATTGTACTATCTGACCTTAGGGAATCTAGGTTAGAATATGCTCTTTTGATGCTATTTTGGGGATCCCCTATAAAAGGAAAGCTATTCCTTCATTCTACAGAGATTAATCAGCACATTTTGACAAAAAATTTCAGAATACAAAAGAAAACCTTTGAAACTTTTTTGGCCTTAAAACTTCAGTTTTTCTAGCTAGATTTCTAGGTTAGTTATTCGAGTACTCTTTTCTGGGAGCTTGAGTGTTGATTCTTGGTTTTTCTGGGTTGTTTTCCTTACTGCTGCTGTTTGGTTCTGTTTGCTGCTCACTCTTCAAAGTTTCAGCCAGCTCTTCATTTATTTGTTGCTGGTTTTTGTTGTTGTTTTGTTCAAGGTACTGACCTCAGCCTTTCTCCATGTAATGCTTTGATATAAGACTAAAGCTGCAAATTATATGTGATAAATGAGTGTATTCTCATGTTAATTGTTGATTGTATTGATATGGATCTGATTAGTCTCTATTCTGTGAGTTTAAGTTTGAAATAATCTGGTATGATCAGTTTGGTTAAATACGTTGATGCATTCTAGTTTTCCTCTTAAAAGTAACTTTGTTTGAAGATGCCTCTTCAGTTAAATGTTCTTCATTGTTAACACTGATTCTGAAACTATGATTATTGAAGCTGTTATTCATCTCTCTTCTGCTCACAAATAATTCTAGTATGATGTTTGTGTGAGGTCATGTGGCCTACAGGCTGTAACTTGTGGATTTGGCCACTAATTGGCCAAATCAGCATGTGTCAAAGCCCAAAAATAGGATTTGCTTATTGTCGTTGTACTGAAATTGAGGGCCTCATATCAGTGAACTAAGCTTGATGGATCAACTATATCCAAAGGGAGTGGATGTTCATTGGGCTATTAGTTTCTTTCCAGAAGTTGTGATAGAGTCAGCTGTTGTATTTTTCTCATAAGATTCTAATGTAATAGATTAGTTGCTAATGTAGTAGTTTATGTATTAATAGACCATAATGTAATTTTTTCTGATTTTGGAAAGTTTTGTTTTTTGCTTGATGCACTGTAGTTAATTAGTTTTCTGATTTTATATATTGCAATTAAAACTACTATTATTAGGAATGGTTTAAGTGATTATGTTGCTATTAGATTTTTGTAGTGTAAGCATAATGGTGCAATGGTCAAGGCTATGGGCCAGATCTTTAAAAGCTGGAAACCTATTTTCTGTAATACAAGTTGGGCCAGACTTGCAACGAGGCCCAATCTGGGAATCACCAGAGCAAGTCTGGGCCCAGGCGAATGGGCCTGGGCGTTAAACTCAGCAGTTAGACCCCCTAGTTATAAATTTCCCTTGTGAATAATAGTATAAACACATTCCTTTTTCATGTCTTGCAAATCATGCGTTGCATACTCTCAAAAATTGGAATTGTATTCTGATTCTCCTTTCATAAAAGTGAACTGATTTATAACTTTTGACAAAACGTGTATATTATGTGAGTTTGGCTTAAAGCAAAGGTAGATAGGCCCAGCCAATAAATATTCGCGACTGGGCCCGCCTAACGTGAGCCCAATTTGATCCAGCCATGGTTAAAAAAATCAGAATTGGTAAATACTTACATGTAGGCTCGAAACTTGAACTATTTTCCCTTGTACTCCAGGTGGGTGCCTGATTTCCAACACTTGAACTGCTTTTCTTCAAAACTTGAACTGTTTTTCCTTGTTCTCCAGGTGGGCGCCTGATTTCCAACACTTGAACTGCTTTTCTTCAAAACTTGAACTGTTTTCCATTGTTCTCCAGGTGGGTGCCTGTTTCCAACACTTGAACTGCTTTTCTTCAAAACTTGAATTGTTTTCAGGTGGGTGCCTGATTGCCAAAACTTTTAACTATATTCCCTTGCTTTCCAGGTGGGCACCTGATTGCCAAAACTTTTAACTGTATTCCCTTGCTCTCCAGGTGGGCGCCAAAATTTGAACCGTGTTCCCTTGTTCTCCAGGTGGGCGCCTGATTGCCAAAACTTTTAACTATATTCCCTTGCTCTCTAGGTGGGCGCCTGATTGCCAAAACTTGAACTGTAATCCCTTGTTCTCCAGGTGGGCACCTGATTACAACAAAACAGACAAACAAAAGAAACTTTTCTGCCTCAGTTTGGTATCTGGGCACATTTGTGAGTATTAACTGAATCATGTTACCCAAAAATCTTTAAGAATTTAAAAGCTAGCTCCCATTATCCAGGAGGGTCCTGAAAATTTCAAATTACATATCATCTTAAGAGTGACAACTTTAAAGCTAAATTATGTTTCCTAACGGCAGAACTTACGCTAAATCTTGTTATCTAATGGAGGTCTTAAAGCTAAGTCTCATTATTCAGGAGGGTCCTGAAAATTTTCAATTGAATCTCATCCTAAGAATGAAAACTTCAAAGCCAACTTATATTTCCTCAAAGTAGAACTTATGCTAGATCTTGTTACTCATGAATGTTTTGAGTTTTAACTAGGTCCCATTGTCCAGGAGGGTCCTGAGAACTTCAAGTTAAATCTCATTATCCAGGCGGGCCCTGAGAATTTACGGTCGAACCTGTTCGGTACATGCTTTCCCCACGGAGGATTCCTCGGAATAAACGACATCTCCTGCCCCAGTTTTAATCAAAGAAAATTTCATCAGTTTAAAAAAATGTGGTGGTTAGTTTGCAGCATTCTTGCTGAATGTGGTTCTTTCACCGCCGTGCTTTGCTTTGACTAGCTGCCTTGAACTGGCCAAGAATTGTTTGACTTTCTGACTGAATCCCAACCACAGGACCCTGAATGACCCGAGTGCTCTACACCCAACCCGCTGTTTTACATTTCTGTCCTTCTTACCTGAACCTCTGTATCTTCCACGAAATTCCCAAACCATTCGACCAATGGAACTTTCACTGACACCTTATTTTCCACTTTGCATCATGCCATCTCTGGTATGTTTTGGCCGCACTTTGCTTTGTGAAATTTGGAAGTTGGTAGTAAGCTTTGAAATCCTTTCTCACTTACTTAAACAAGGCTGACATTGGAAACCATTCAACCAATGGAACTTTCACTGACACCTTGTTTTCCACTTTGCATCATGCCATCTCTGGTATGTTTTGGCCGCACTTTGCTTTGTGCAATTTGGAAATTGGTAGTAAGCTTTGAAATCCTTTCTCACTTACTTAAACAAGGCTGACATTGGAAAAACCCAAAAGAAATGAAATGCAATGACTTCGAGAGTTAGGGAAAAAAATCCAAAGCTGGATGATTGTTTGAAGGAGAAAAGGAAGGAGTGAGGCTGCTGGCATCAATGATCATGACATGCATTTCGGATTAATCAGCCCAGCCCGCCCAGCCAATCACCTTTCAGTTGTCATACTTTGTGCCCCGGGATCTCCATAACCCAATTTCTTCACCAAATCACTGCCCTTGTTCGGCTTGTGGTGCCCTGAAGGGTTTTCACCAACAAACCCCTCTCATTTGTTCATCTCTCAACTTTTCATCGCCCTACGGTGCCCGCGAGGGTCTTCACCAATAAGACTCGCTCATTTTAATTTCTCTCATCTTTCCATCGCCCTACGGTGCCCGCGTGGATCTTCACCAATAGGACTCTCTCATTTATTCATTTTCCTTTGTGCAGCACGGAGTGTTGCCGTGTGAATCATACCTCTGTCTCGCTCGACTTGGCACTCTCAAATATTGGTCGGAAGGTCTTTCTTTGGACCGTAATGTGGGCTTGGATGGGGTTAGAAAGAAAGGATAAAGGCTCGAAACGAATTGAGTGGGTTCACAATTACAACTTTTGGAATCAGATCTTTTACATAACCACAACTTCTGCCCCAGTTTCTTTGCTTGGGGGCTTTTGAATTTTTATTTGGATGGGACCGAACCGTGAGGCTACCTACGTATCCTTAAAAGGAATCAGGTCGAACATAGTTCATAACATATGAATTGCTTTGTTGTTGTTACTATTCTCCTTTCTTTTTCTTTTCCTTTCTTTTCTCTTTTTTCTCTTTTTCTTTTTTTTATCTTTTTCTTTTCTTTTCTTTTTCACTTTTTTCCATTCTTTTCATCCTCTTTTCTCTTCTCTTTTTCTCTTTTTCTTCTTTACTTACCTTTTGCGTTCGTGTTTCTAAATTTTGCTACTGATTCCAAAAGAGGGGTATGAAAGGAATAAATAAGGCTCAAAGGGATAAAGTGTTTAGATAGCAGAATAAAGTGTCTTCGTCATTGCAATCTTCAAAATATGCCAAGTACAAACAACAATTAGACAAACCAAAGAAATCATACATAATATCTTTTGACTGCGTCAGAATTGATAGCCATATCTACACATTTGCCTTCTATATCAGTTAAATATAAAGCACCATTGGACAACACTCTTGTTACAATGAACGGCCGCTGCCAATTTGGGGCAGACTTGCCTTTCGCTTCAACCTGATGAGGAAGGATGTGTTTCAATACTTGCTGACCCACTTTAAATTTTCGAGGACGCACCTTCTTGTTGTATGCTCTTGTCATTATCTTTTGATACAACTGGCCATGACACACTGCTGCCAGTCTTTTCTCGTCAAACGGGTTTTGACCCACTCATCATCAACAATTTCAGCTTCAGCAACAATCCGAAGAGATGGAATTTCAACTTCCGCGGGTATCACTGCTTCAGTACCATATACCAACAAATAAGGAGTTGCACCTACTGAAGTGCGAACAGTAGTGCGATAACCTAGCAAAGCAAAAGGCAACTTCTTATGCCATTGCCTGGAACCTTGCACCCTTTTCCGATGTATCTTCTTTATGTTCTTGTTGGCCGCCTCGACAGCTCCATTTGCCTTGGGGCGATACGGAGTGGAATTCCGATGTGTAATCTTGAACTGTTAGCATACTTCTTTCATCAAATGACTGTTAAGATTAGCACCATTATCCGTGATGATCACCTTTGGGATTCCAAACCGACAAATGATATTTGAATGAACAAACCTTCTTGGTCACTGATTTGAAAGTTTTAGCTTCAACCCACTTAGTGAAGTAGTCAATGGCCACCAGAATGAACCTGTGCCCATTGGAAACTGCTGGCTCAATTGGTCCGATGACATCCATACCCCAAGCAACAAAGGGCCAAGGTGCGGACATTGTGTGCAATTTAGATGGCGAAGAATGGATCAAATCTCCGTGTACTTGGCATTGATGATACTTGCGCACAAACTGATGCAATCTCGCTCCATGGTGAGCCAATAATAACCTGCTCAAAGAATTTTCCTTGCCAGAACATACCCACTCATATGCGGCCCGCAGACTCCGGAATGCACTTCGGTCATGATAGTCGTGGCTTATCTAGCATCTATGCATCTTAACAATCCAAGATCTGGGGTTCTTTTGTACAAAACTCCTCCGCTGAAGAAAAATCCACTAGCCAAATGCCGAATTGTTCTCTTTTGATCACCTGTGGCTTGTACCGGATATACCCTCATCCTGATATACTCCCTGATGTCATGGAACCACGGTTCACCATCAAGTTCTTCCTCAACCACATTACAGTAGGCATGCTGATCACGAACTTGAATATGCAGAGGGTCAACATAAGCTTTGTCCGGATGGTGCATCATTGACGCCAAGGTAGCCAAAGCATCGGCAACCTCATTATGGATCCTTGGAATGTGCCTGAATTCTATTGATCGAAACCGTTGACAAAGATCATGCAGACATTGTCGATACGGTATAAGCTTTAAATCCCGTGTCTCCCATTCTCCTTGAATCTGGTGCACCAGAAGGTCCGAGTCTCCCAAGACCAAGACTTCCTGAACTCCCATATCTATAGCTAGCCTCAATACCAAAATGCATGCCCCGTACTCAGCCATGTTGTTGGTACAATAGAAACGAAGTTGGACCGTAACAGGGTAGTGATGCCCTATCTCAGAAATAAGCACGGCCCCTATTCCGACACCTTTCATGTTAGCGGGCGTCAAAGAAAAGTTTCCAACCTGGTTTTTCAACCTGCTCCACCTCGTCAATATGCATCACCTCCTCATCGGGAAAATAAGTTCTCAATAGTTCATATTCTTCATCGACCGGGTTCTCGGCCAATGCTTAGGCTTTCATCACAGTCCGAGTCACATAGATAATGTCGAACTCTGTGAGCAAAATCTGCCACTTCGCAAGTCTCCCTGTGGGCATAGGCTTCTAAAAGATATACTTTAAAGGATCCAGGCGAGAAATGAGGTAAGTAGTGTAAGACGACATATAATGCTTCAACTTCTGTGCTACCCAAGTCAGGGCGCAACATGTCCTTTCAAGGGGAGTATACTTAACCTCATAAGATGTGAACTTCTTGCTGAGATAGCAGATGGCTTGCTCTTTCCTGCCAGTGATGTCATGTTGACCCAACACACAAGCAAATGAATTATCCAGGACTGTCAAATAAAGAATCAAAGGTCTCCCAGGCTCCGGCGGGACCAACACATGTGGGTTCGACAATTACTCTTTGATCTTATCGATTTTATCAAATGCTTCCTGGCACTCATCAGTCCATTTGACCGCAGCAGCTTAAAGATGGGCTCACAAGTTGTCGTGAGCTGAGCAATAAACCTGCTGATGTAGTTCAGCCTCCCTAGCAGACTCATCACCTCGGTCTTGTTTTTTGGCGGTGGCAATTCCTGGATAGCTTTGATCTTTGACGGATCCAACTCAATGCCCCGCCGACTGACTATGAACCCCAAAAGTTTCCCAGATGGAACACCAAATGCACACTTTGCAGGGTTGAGCTTAAGATTGTACCTGCGAAGCCTCTGAAAAAACTTTCTCAAATCTCTGACGTGGTCAGACTGCTTCCTGGACTTTACGATCACATCATCCACATAAACCTCAATCTCCTTGTGTATCATGTCATGGAATATGGTAGTCATTGCCCTCATGTAAGTTGCCCCCGCATTTTTCAAACCAAAAGGCATGACCCGGTAGCAATATGTTCCCCACGGCGTGATGAATGCTGTCTTTTCCGCATCTTCCTCATCCATTAAAATCTGATGATACCCCGCATAGCAGTCCACAAAAGACCCAATCTCATGCTTGGCACAATTATCAATCAAAATGTGGATATTTGGAAGTGGGAAATTCTCCTTTGGACTTGCTTTGTTGAGGTCACGGTAATCAACACACACTCTGGTCTTACCACTTTCTTTGGCACAGGCACAACATTGGCTAACCATGTGGGACTCGAATGACCTTTGCATCAAGCTGCTTTGTGACTTCTTCTTTAATCTTCACACTCATGTCAGTTTTGAACTTTCTCAACTTCTACTTGACTGGAGGGAATGCTGGATCAATTGGCAATTTATGGACCACCAAATCGGTACTCAAGCCTGGCATATCATCATATGACCATGCAAAAATATCTTTATATTCCAACAATGCTTTAATTATTTCTTCCCTGATTTGCGGTTCAAGATGGACACTTATCTTAGTTTCTCTGACATTATCTGGATCTCCTAGATTGATTGCTTCCGTTTCATTCAGATTAGGCTTGGGTTTTCTTCAAAATGAGTTAGTTCCTTACTAATCTCCTCAAATGCCTCATCCTCATCATATTCTGATTCATCATCACACTCTATTTCTTGGATTATTATTTCAGAATTAGATTGACTTTTAAGACTTGGCCGAAGATTCCTCATGCATGTCATTGAAACCAGCATAAAAAGAACTGTACAGAGAAGAAAAGAAAACAAAAATAAAACTATCTGGAATGATGGAAAAGGGAAATTGCATTTCATTGAAAATAAAGGATAACGGGGTTTGTACATCAACAAGCGGAAAATAAAAATCTGGGTCACAACCCTGGAATGACCCAGATAGAAAGGAAAACAAAACAAACTACCAAGACTCCTTCCGAGTAGGGAGAGGAGTAGCCTTCCAATTGTTAAGCTTTACATTCGGCCCGACGAACTGCACGTCTGCTTTGCTAGAACCTTCTCCGACTTCTACCATGTTCACATCATCAAAACAACCTCTGGAACCTTTCAGTTAACTCTTCATCAATGTCAACCATAGGACTTGGCACTGCTGACACTGGACGTTTCCTGGCACCAGGCTTGACAAAAGACCTGGAGAGATGCGGGATAGGCTTCGGAAGTGCCCACGCCTTCTGTTTCAACCTTCTAGCCCTTTTCACATCTGCCCTGCAAGGATGCACCCAGACCTTTACCTGGCACAAAGCCATTTTTCAGCATTTCAGAGGCCGCCATGATGGATGCAGAGGCTATCTTTGGAGTTGGAATACATTTCCCTTCTGGAACCTTCTCGACCGGCACTGTTTCAAAAACTTGATAGACCCAAGGCCCTTTGTCATCTTCAGCCTCAATAAACGGGGCGGAGGCATCACTGTGATCACACAAATTCTCCTCACCAAGCACGACGATCTCCTGTCTATCCCACTCGAACTTGACCATCTGGTGCAAAGTGGACGGGACTGCTTTGGCGGCATGTATCCAAGGCCGACCTAACAGCAAATATTAAGAGATGGCTACGTCCAGTACCTGGAACTCCATGGTGAATTCCACCGGTCCTATTGTCAATTCAAGCACTATATCACCAACCGAGTCTTTTCTCCCACAGTCAAAACCTCGTACGCATATGTTGTTTTTATGAATCCTCTCATCATCAACTTTTAAATTGTTCAGAGTAGAGAGAGGGCAGATGTTTGCACTGGAACCATTGTCAACTAACACCCTGGTGACCACAGAATCTTCACATTTTACCATAAGATAGAGATCTTTGTTGTGTTCAGTACCTTCCACAGGCAACTCGTCATCAGAGAAGGTGACCCTGTTCACCTCAAATATTTTGTTGGCGATCTTCTCCAGATGGTTCACTGAAATTTTGTCGGGGACATGAGCTTCGTTCAGAATTTTCATCAGGGCCCGACGATGCTCATCTGAGTGGATCAACAATGATAGCAAGGAAATCTGAGCGGGCGTCTTTCTCAGTTGCTCCACGATGGAGTAATCCTGTACCTTCATTTTTCTCAAAAACTCCTCCGCCTCTTCTTCAGTGACTGCTTTCTTTACTAGAACTGGATTATCTCTGGATGTTTTAGCTTTCCTTAACACTTCCAGGGCAAAGCATCTCCCCGAACGAGTTAATCCCTAGGCCTCATTGACTTCTTCTTTCACTTCCTTTCCCTTATAGGTCACTATCACTCGTTCGTAGCTCCATGGGATAGCCTTGGTGTTGACTACCGGCAACTGAGTTACAGGCTTGATGATGACAGGGTCCGTATGGGCACCCTCTACAATTATGATAGGCTTATTTGCCAACCCTGGCACGACCACTTGGGGATCTTTTCTTCACTACCACAGAAGGCTCACCGTTGGTCATGCTCAACTTGTTCACTGATCCTTCGACCGTTGGTTTTTTGACTGGCTTGACCTCACTAGACTGAATCATCATAACGGATTTTGAGGGCTTCTTGGGTTCCCCCTCCTTATCTCGATCATGTTTGTTTTCTCATGGGTTGGCAATGGGTTCTGATTGATGTTGGATGCCTCTGGAGTTTGGACTATAATTCGGTTTGTGTCGATGAGCTCCTGGATGGCATTTTTCAAGTGCCAGCACTTCTCCGTATCATGCCCCGGAGTACCAGAACAGCTCAAGGAGTAATCAAATTCTTTGGAGGAGGGTTTGGCAATTTCGACTCAATTGGCCTCAGCATATCCAACTGCCTCAATCTCTAGAATAAACTGGTAAAGACTCCCCAAATGGGGTGAAAGTTTTCTTCCGCTGCAACCTCTCATTTTTAAACGCTGGATTGGGTCTGAAACCTGGGGTGGGCCTGGGGCACGCCATTGTGAGTAGGAAGAAGGTTGAGTATATGACTGGGCGTGGTGCACAGAAATCTGAGGGTCTGGTGATGGGAAGTAATGTTGGGGTGGATTATATGGGGTTTGGGTGTAGGTTCGGTGATGGGGTCGAGGTTGGGTATAATGTTGTGACGGGCCCCTCGGTCCAAACCATGATCCTGAATCAACTGTCGCCACATCTTCTTTCTTCTTCTTTCCGATCACTCCTCCAGTACCATTCTGAATGGCTTGGGTAGTTGCTTTGATGGCCGAGTAACTCATGATTTTGCTTGATTTAAGCCCTTCTTCCACCATGCCACCCATCTTCCTCGTTGAAAGACTTTCCTATGGCCGATATCAAATGGCCAAAGTAAGTAGGCTCCAGAGCCTGCAGAAAGTACTCCACCATTTCGCTCTCCTCCATCGGGGGGTTAACTCTTGCCGCTTGTGCCCTCCAGCGAAAACCATATTCCCTGAAACTTTCACTAGGCTGCTTCTCAATCTTAGTCAGAGACAAACAATTTGGGACAATCTCGATGTTGTATTGGAAATGACGAGCGAATGCTTGGGCCAAATCATCCCAGGTATACCATCTGCTGTGATCCTGACGAGTGTACCACTCAAATGCCGCGCCGCTCAAACTCTGGCTAAAGTATGCCATCAATAGATCATCTTTCCCACCGGCTCCTCTCATTTTACTGCAGAATCCCCTCAAGTGGGCCACCGGGTCTCCGTGCCCGTCATGTAGATCAAATTTAGGCATCTTGAATCCCACAGGCAACTGAACATCGGGAAATAGACACAAATCTTTGTAGGCTACGCTCACCTGGCCTCCCAAACCCTGCATGTTTCTGAACGATTGTTCCAGGCTTCTTACCTTCCTGAACATTTCCTCCTGTTCTGGGTTTTTAGGTGGTTTCTCAGTCTCAACAGGGAGGTCGAAACGAGGAGTGTAGGAGTAATGATCCGGGGCCTTGAAAGTAGGCTTCGGGGGGGTAGTATTAATTATCTTGGGTCTGGAATAATGGCTCACTGGAGGATCAATGAAATGTAGCTGGCGGTGGTGCTACGAAAATAGGGGTGGCTGGTGGAGGGGGGTATGGGATTGGTTTGGCTGGTGGTGCTTGTGCGGTTTGGGAAGTGGTGCCTTGGTAGTGGTGGTAATGGGGGAAGCCTGGAGATGAATCAACAGTGGGAGGTTCTTGGGATTGAGCCGGGTTGGCGGGGTATGATGGTGGTGGATGCCCTTTCATCCACGCCTGGTACATCTCTGCCATTTGGTGTTTCAACTTATGTAACTCCTCTTTCAGATTAACATCAGACTCTTCTCCCTCCCTTGACAGATCAATAACACTTGCATCCAGTTCTTGGCCAGCTATGATCAACTTGTCTTTAGACCTGGAGTTGTACGGATGGGTTGCCAGAATGCCGAACAAACTACTTGATGACAACAAGCAAACTCGTTAGCGATTAGAGCTTAACAGATAGGCAATCGCACATTGGGGATGCAATGCACCTAAGCAGTCAACCATTTCTATTATGCATTTGAACGGCTGCTTGCGTCATCCCGGCTTTCACTAATTTTCATTTTGCAATTTCTTTCCCTGCTTTTCTCTGCTTGAATCTTATTTTATTCTTTTATTCTCTCATTTTTCCTCTCTAGTTTTGCCATTATTTCTTTCCCACAGTTTTCCTTGTTTTCTCTCTTTTTTTCTTCCCTTTTTATTTCACAGTTATGATCGAATCCTATGGAGATTGCCTACGTATCATGAAGCCGCATGAATCAGACTCTTGGGATATGTGCGAAATAAAATAAAAACATTTTTGGAGTTTTCAAATTTTCATAAAATAAAACATCTTGATTACGACAACTTCCCCTACAGATTTAAACATAAAGACTGACAGACTCGATGAGTGGACCAACAAACTCCAAAAGAAAACGGGAAATACAGACTCGAAAATGAACTAACAAATTGACAATACAGACTCGAAAATGAATCTAGGGGCCCGCGGGACATCAGTCGGTCTCGCCGCGGGCCTATGCACCATATCTTCTTGAAGGCGAAATAGGTCATCCATGATCTGTCGGACAAAAATCATAATGGAAGCGAAGAACATGGACCTGATCATGTCTTCACATTCGTTGCACTTCATCACAATGTAGTCCGCAATGCTCCTAACCCTTTCTCTGATAATACCCTTCTCTTGTAGCAACCGTCCAATCTGCTGAGATCTGGGCCCCAAAACTTGTTCAGCTGTATGATTTTGCTCTTGAAGCTGTTGCAGGTCTTTTCCTAGCTGCGACATCAGTGCATAGCAGTGTTCTCTTTCTGCTTTGAAGCTCTTTGTTTGTTTGGCCATCTCGTTCTCGAGGGTAGTTAGTTTTTTCTTTAAGTTGGTGGCTTCTCCCTCATATTTCCTTTTTAATTGCCGGACAAACTTTGCTCGTCCCTCTGCGTTCTTCGCTAGCTGTGCCCGGGATCTTCCCCGATTACCCTCGAATTTTTCCAAATCAGCCTCGCACTCAACTATTTTCCTCCTAAGACCATTTATGAGTCTTTCATCCTTTCAGCTCCTTTCCTGATTCTCAGCAGCTATCTTCATTTTTTGGATCTGGGCTCGAAGGGCCTTGTTTTCTTAGGCCAATTTCTTCTTCTCCCCTTCATCAGCAACGGCCTGTACACTTTTGTCAAATTTAAGATCTCGGATTTTCCCTTCCAATTTGCTTGTGGCTCTCTAGCTTGCCTCTTTTGCCAACCAATCTCATTGCTCCTGTGCCCCATCAATGAATTGTTGGACATGGGGCCTTTTGGCGGGCCGTTCGGGCTCTTGATGGACTTGAGACCTTTTACCGTACCAAGTTGTGTAACTAGGCTCCAACTCGCCTCTGGACAGATCCCGTACCTGAGTCTTTGGCTCTAGGAACCTACATTGATGCCAAATTCGACGCACCTTTTCTTTCGAAAAAGTAGCTTTTGGTCCTAGTTCGATGACCTGCCGACTCAAATCCTCATCATGCGGGATAGTCTGTTACCTGCCTAGCTGGCGTAGAACCCTGTGTGGGGCATAAGGTTGAATGCTCCGGAGACCCATCAATAGAAGAAAACATACTTCGGCCGACATATAAATGACTTCACTGACCTGGAGCCACCCAAATGTCCATTCAATTTTGCTTGCAGTCAGGGAGCTCAAATGTGTGAACCATGCTTCCGTACCTTCCAGAAACTCATGGCCCTCCACCCGATTTTCATGTTCTTCAATGCATTTCTGAGATTCCCACTAAAACCAGCATAGCCCGCTATTTCCTCAAGCGTAGGGGTTAGCTCAAAAGCAGCAAAATGTAACACATTATGCGTTGGGTCCCAAAAGGGTATCAAAGCCTCAATTATATCCGTCCTCGGCTTAATCTTTAAAAGACCAACAAGACCGCCCAAGGCTTTTATCACAGTATCTCTGCTGACTTCCCCAAAATCATTCCACCACATATGGAGTTCTAACGGGATTTCCTCGAGGACTGTGAAGGGTTCATTTCCAATCGTGCTCATCCTGCACATTTATTTAAAGTGATCGGTTAAAAGACCATGATTTACTTTGACACAAGAGAAAATTACCAATTTTCGAAAATTGCAATTTAAAACAAAACACTTTTGCGAATACAACCCTTCAGCACCTCGGGAAAGAAGATTTTAGGGCTGAGTTTACTAATCAACCAAAATTTGAAATAGGACCTTGGGTGGCTATTCTTGCAAAAGCAGCCTTCCGGTGCCCTTTTGGGGCATTTTGGCTATTTTGGACAAGAACGGCATTACCTAATATATTTATGACAAAATAGCGACACTTCATTTCTTTGGGTTATTTTTGCAAAATGGAGTTGGACCCGATGAGGGTTGCCTACGTATCCCACATCCGGTGAGAATCAAACTTGCGTAGTTCGGTCAATTTTGACGCAACGGAAAACATAAACATTTGAAATAGCTTTTTTTCCTACTAGGGATCCGGCATAAGGTTGTGTTATACTAGGTTTGAAAATCTGGGTTTATTTGTTCTAGACCTGGCTTACCCAAGCGGACAGCTCGAGCCAAGGGGGGGCAGCGTACCGGGAATATAGAAGCTTTACCGGCTATGCAACTTGTCCGAACCTCGTTCTAAAATTGGGATATGACTCTAACAGAAGAGAAGCTACACGAAATGCACCTTCCTCTCTCTCTGAGTCTTATAAATCATCTAAGAAGGGTGCACTTCGTGTAGCTTCTCTTCTGTTAGAGTCATATCCCAATTTTAGAATGAGGTTCGGACAAGTTGCAAAGCCGGTGAAGCTTCTGTATTCCCGGTACGCTGCCCCCCTTCGGCTCGAGCTGTCCGCTCGGGTAAGCCAGGTCTAGAACAATTTCAAACCTAGTATAACACAGCCTCATGTCAAATTCCTAGTAGGAACGCTTGTTTGCATCACGTGCATTTGACTTTGGGGACTCAACACAAGGGTTGGGTCCGTCTAGGACAGGTGCACCCAAAATCAAAAGACCATCCTGATGCATTTTATCTGCTACTTGCACATTTATTTGACTCAGATTGCATGTTGACCGGCTTCTAGAATAGGGGAGAAAATTTGATAAAAACCAAATTAAGGCGAGAGAAAGGAAATTACCCGCCTGTGAAAAAAACTGGTGTTCAAAATATCCCGAAACTCTGCCGAAATTTTCGGGAAAAAAAAAAGGAAAAAAAGCTATTTCAAATGTTTATGTTTTCTGTTACGTCAAAATTGACCGAACTACGCAAGTTTGATTCTCACCGGATGTGGGATACGTAGGCAACCCTCATCGGGTCCAACTCCATTTTGCAAAAATAACCCAAAAATATGAAGTGTCGCTATTTTGTCATAAATGAATTAGGCAATGCCATTCTTGTCCAAAATAGCCAAAATGCCCCAAAAGGGCACCGGAAGGTTGCTTTTGCAAGAATAGCCACCTAAGGTCCTCTTACAAATTTTGGTTGATTAGCAAACTCAGCCCTAAAATCTTCTTTCCGGAGGTGCTGAAGGGTTGTATTCGCAAAAGTGTTTTGTTTTAAATTGCAATTTTCGAAAATTGGTAATTTTCTCTTGAGTCAAAGTAAATCATGGTCTTTTAACCGATCACTTTAAATAAATGTGCAGGATGAGCACGATTGGAAATGAACCTTTCACAGTCCTCGAGAAAATCCCGTTAGAACTCCATATGTGGTGGAATGATTTAGGGGAAGTTAGTAGAGATATTGTGATAAAAGCCTTGGGCGGTCTTGTTGGTCTTCTGAAGATTAAGCCGAGGACGGATACAATTGAGGTTGGATCCCAGAATTATATCAACAACCTAGTAAGCACTCTATCACCATAGACGTTCATCAACGCATGCGCTCCGAGATGTGTCCTAATTCCATTTGCATGTGCTCGTCGAATGTTTCTCCACCATTATTTCAGCTTTTGGGGCGCTCCCATGACAATGCTAATTTCAGGAATGTTTTGGTTGATTTTCATCTAAAAGGGAGAAAAGACTAGGTAAGTGTTTTGCTCCGAATCCTTGGTGTCTTAATCTGGATTAATTTGTCATTTCACATAAGGCATGTCGTTAGGTGCATGACCCATTGACATTAGGGAGGCTTTCCTACTTGTGAATCAATGCCAAGGATCGGCCCGCCTAGGGTGTATGCAACATGACCTATATTGTGAGTCATGTGCTCTCAATCCAGTCCATCACAAAGAAAGCATATACTAAACCACATGCATACAAACAACGGATAATAAATCACATACTCATGGACTGAGGAAAATAGTACACTAAGGTATATGCATGTACAAGATGTACAACTACAACTCATATTAGGCGGGTACGTCATACAATAATGTGTATCCTGCTCAAACAGGATATCAAAGCCTATACATGGTCTCTAACATGATTCAAGAAGTTCACGTAGTCATACAAATTAAACATG
Source organism: Nicotiana attenuata (assembly GCF_001879085.1). NCBI lineage: Eukaryota > Viridiplantae > Streptophyta > Magnoliopsida > Solanales > Solanaceae > Nicotiana > Nicotiana attenuata. The sequence continues at coordinate 102,161 of NW_017671967.1, read as the reverse complement.
AACCATAGAAAGTACACAGTCCGAACAAGGCCTAATAGAAGCCTAAAGTATAATCCGTCCAAATCATATATAACACCCACATATACGCTGGTCACCTTGCATATACATGGCATTTACACATTCCAATTAACCAAATAAAGTCACATCCTAATGGTTATTCCCTCACAACAAGATTAGGTAAGATACTTACCTCAAACGAGTAAAATTAGTACTTCCAGAACGCCTTTCATTTATAAATCACCTCAAACCGGCTTTAATATAGCCCAAAACAACTGAATAACGTCAAACAAAGGCATATGAATCAATTTCATACAATTAAACTTTCATCTTTAATCAATTTTCAAGAAATCAACAAAAGTCAACATGGGCCCACATGGTCAAAACCTGAGTTAAGGCGTAGATATCGACTACCCATAACCCCAAGAGTCTAAATATGTGTTTGATTCTCAAATCCAAGTCCAAATCATATCTCAAAACTTCAATTTTTACTTTTTTAAGTTGTAAGAAAAACCCCAAAATATACCTCAAAGTTCCATATTTTAGGTATTAATAATCCATGTAGATTCTTGAAATAATTTCATAAATGAGTAGAGATCACCGACCCCAAAGTCTTGCATGAAAAAACTCCAAGCAAAATCACCCCATCTCCAAATCTAGAGTCCAAAATATGAGAGAATGAGCCAAAAATCCCGAAATATAACACTTAAGTGGCCTGCCTATCGGTTTTGCATCTGCGAGCTCACTTCTGCGACAAAATACTCGTATATGTGAGACTGCTCCCCTAGCCAACCTCGCACTTGTGACAATACCATCGCTTCTGCGGAGCTGCAAGTGCGCAAAACCTATCGCAGGAACCCTATCGCTTCTGCGAGGCACCCTCCGCAGGAGCGGTCTCCAAAATCCAAGCCTTCGTTTGCTTATACGCCCTAACCACCACAGGTGCGACATCGCACTTGTGCACCAAACTCCGCAGGTGCGACACCCCCAGCACTAACAACACCAACTAACTCCAAAATAATCTGGAATCATCCCGAAACGCACCCAAGCCTCCCGGGATCCTGTCCAGTCATACCAACAGTTCCATAAATACAATCTGGACCTTTCCAAACACATACAATAACATCACTAATCGAAGATCAAAATACAAGTTGCACATGTCTTAAGTACAAGAACTTCTAAGGTTTCAACCAAGCATCCGATTCAAGCCTAAACAATCCGGATCACAACCAAAATTTGCATATAAGTTTCAAATAACAAACCTAACCTATTTCAATTTTAGAACAACATACAGAGTCTGATATTATCAAAGTCAACTATTAGTCAAACTCAATAACTCTCAAAGTTTTCAAATTTCCAACAGTTTCATTAGACCTTCGCCTTGGAGTGCTCCAGTTATATTTGTGAAGAAGAAAGACGGCTATGTGAGGATGTGTATTGACTACAGACACTTGAACAAGGTTACTATCAAGAACAAGTACCCATTATCGCGTATTGATGATTTGTTTAATCAATTTCATGGTGCTAAGGTATTCTCGAAGATTGATTTGAGGTCAGGGTACCATCAGTTGAAGATTCGGGCTTTAGATATTCTGAAGATGGCTTTCAAGACCCGCTATGGCCACTATGAGTTTCTTGTTATGTCTTTTGGACTGACCAATGCCCAACAACCTTTTTGCACTCGATGAACAACGTGTTCCAGCCATATCTGATTCCTTCATCGTGTTCATTGATGACATATTGGTGTATTCTCGCAGCAGGGAGGATCGTGCTCTAGACTTTGAGGGAGAAGAAGGTATATGCTAAATTTTCCAATTGTGAGTTTTGTCTTGGTTCAATAGCATTCTTGGGCCATGTGGTATCCAGTTAGGGGATTAAGGTGGACCCAAAGAAGATTGGGGCAGTTCAGAGTTAGCCCAAGCCATCTACTGCTACTGCAATTCGGAGCTTTCACCATTAGCGCAAGACATATTTGGACCTTTTTAATTATTAATGGGTATATTTGAGATTAAAAAAAATAAGGTCGAGAGCTTCATTGAGATAATAGGTTAACGAAGGACATATATAAGCTAAATAAATGTATGGACATTTTTTGGCCATTTTTCGGGACTAAAATTTTCTTTTTATTCGCTATTCTAATTAAGGGTTGTGATAATAACTCTAATATGGTCCTATCTTTAGACTTTTTTGCCTCAAAATGAAATCGTGTACTTAAAATAGCCCTACAATAGATAAACAAAACTTATCCTGATGAATAATGAGTCTTAGGTGAAAACTTCTCATCTGTCTTAAGCTCTAGGCTAGAATGGGAGAAAAATGAAAAATATCTGCTAGGAAGGGTGTTTATAGTATTCTAATCAAATTAGCTGGTATAAGGTCAAATCTATCGAAGGAAAATTTCTAAGCCAAAATTACATTGGTGTGAAATCGCACAATGATGGTGCACGGTTGCATTTCAAACCATTTCCTAGTTTAGCGAGTGACGCAATTTCCGGGTGTGTGTGTTTGGTAGGGGAGCATGGTGTGCGGTTACACTTACACTTCTCCAAAACAACAAATTTTTCTTTAGAACATAGACAACTTGCTTAAAATGACGCCCTCTTCTGCTTTAATTGAAAGAGACTTGGCTGCTTTTAGACGAGAGAAAGGAGACCCCTGACCTTTTCTATTTAATAATAAATAATGCTTCTTATTTTAATCATGTAAGTATGAAGTTAATTTCTGCGATATACTATCATGTACAGAGAATCTTTTGGTCCCTCATTTAGCTATTGTCATGCGGTTGTGCAATATGTTGATTGTACTTCTAATAATCTTTCTTCCTAGCGTGCTAGACAAAACTAGGTCATGAGCATGCATTCACACTACTTATGTGTGATCACGCTTCCCACAAGAAGGTGCAATTATAGTTGCCTACATCCATGCGACTACATATACAAAATGCTTTTTGTCTCTATCTCTCTTTGAAATAAAGTCTACCATTTTAATTTTGAGGGCTCCATCCCCATTACCTAACGAGCGAAATACCTGTTAACGTCTTAATTATATCAAAAGTCTCTGCAAATTTCACCAAACACACAAATAACCATGCAGAGACTAACGACACATATTTTTCTCTCCTTACAACTCAAAACAATTAAGTTAAGTTACATTACTAAACACATAGTAGTGTTGATGTAAAAAATAACAAGAACATACCATTCATGAGTCCGTAATTTAGTTTGATAAGGTCTTTATTTTCGGCCAAAAAGTTCAGGCACAAATTTAAACTATTTAACATAGTTTACGGACAGCCACAATGCATGTTATTTGCATATGACACAGTAATGATTGACGAGACGTGAGGCGGAATTAAGACTATACTGAAGGTTTAGAAACAGACGCTGGATTCTAAAGGTTTCGGGTTGAGCAGGACTAAGACAAATACTTGGAGTATAATTTTAGTGATGTTACTATGAGGCTGGCGTGGAAGTAAGGTCGGATTTAGAAGTCATCCCTAAGAGAGATAGTTTCAAGTATCTTGGGTCAACAATTCAAGGCAGTTGGGAGATTGACAATGATGCTACACATTGTATTGGAGTTGGATGGATGAAATAGAGGCCAGCATTCAGAGTCTTGTGTAATAAGAACGTGCCACCAAGATGTTACACCCCGTACTTCTGTGATGTCCTATATTTTTTGAATAACTTTCTAAGCATATTTAATATAAGTTTAAAGTCATAATATGATTATATATGATGTTTGGATATAGAATATAAAGTTTGGGAAAATCGGATTTAAGTTGCGGAAAAACTGACTAAGGATATGCCCGATAATGAAGATTTTTGAGCAATTAATTTTATGTATTATATGAGGTATTTTGGAGAAATATTATACACCAAATTGAAGGTCTTGGATTTTAGTTTCCAGCACACTTGACCGTTTGTTCATACGACATCCGGATAAAGAGATAGGCATCGGAAGAAGGGATGGTGAAGCACATATGTGGTTGACTTTTCAACCTTACTATAAATAGAAGACTTAGTCTTCTTTTTCCTCATTTTTTAGAAAAGTCACACACAACCAGATCTTCCATGTATCTCCAAGAAGTTACTTAGGGTTTTGAAACAAGTCCATCATCCGCAACTCATAATTAAGAAGCGAACATAACAACGTGATCCTTATGATATAGGTAAGACTTTGCCATCCTCTTTTCTCCTTATAACTCGAGTTTTGGAAAGAGCTTAGTGTCAAAGTAAGCTTATAACCTCTGTATTATATCTATACAAGCATAAGTAAGGGTGTGGATCAAAGGGAACAAGGTTTGGAAGAAATAACACAAGAGGTATGTAGGGTTTTCATTTTGTTTTCAGCATGATTTGGTTTAGCTATGTTCTAGCATTTCTTCTTGATCTTTAAGAGTTGTTCAAGCGAAATTACAACATGTATTGTCTCCTTGTATAGTATTCAATTTCATATGTGAATTATGGAAGAAACTCGTTTATGTTGGAACTTCAAAACGCAACAAAAACAAAAAGGGCGAATCACCCATTTAGCCTACGCATCCGGACTTTTGTTTGTTCCGTTCCTTCGATGTTTTTATATATGCCTAACCCCCCATATGATCCTAATAGATTAATTTAAGATTATATGTGTTTAATTATCATGTGTTGATGCTTAGATTATTCCTAAACCATATTTAGACTTTGATGTCACAAGTTAGCCACTGTGAGCCGATACTACATTTATAATTCCGTTTTGCCGATCGTTTGACACTATTATAAATAACTGCATCTCCCTTAGTTTGATATTGTAATATTCACCGAGTTTCTATTATTGTGGGTATTGCGGTGCTTGCTATTTTTTTGGGATCATCCAGTTTTAGGGCAAACTCTGTTGAATTTTTTGAAAATTCGAAGAGTTGGACAGATTTTGAGTTCCTTGGTTATAAATTGGTTCTAGAGGGATGCTAATGAGTTAATGTAACGACCCGGCCGATTGTTTTAAGAATTAACGCCCCGATCCCCTATTAACTACATTCTCCGTATTTATGTCTGCTATTGTGAGTTGCCGGGAGGATTTATTTGGAGTTTCGGAGAGTTTTGGGACACTTAGTCCCTAAATGAGAGTTTAAGTTTTAGAATTTAGACCGTAGTCAGAACAGTGTGAAGATGTTCTCGGAATGGAATTCCGTTGATTCCGTTAGCTCCGTTGGGTGATTTCGGGTTTAGGAGCGTGTTCGGATTGTGTTTTAGAGTTACGTAGCTTATTTAGGCTTGAAATGCCGAAAGTTGAATTTTTGAAGTTTCCGGTTCGATAGTGAGATTTTGATCTAAGGGTCAGAATGAAATTTCGGAAGTTAGAGTAGCTCCGTAGTGCTAAATATGATGTGTCTGCAAAATTTCAGGTCATTCGGACGAGGTTTGATAGAATTTTTGACCGAAAGCATAATTTGTGAGTTTTTGAAGTTCTTAGGCTTGAATCCGATGTTAAATTGGTGTTTTGATGTTGTTTTGAGCGTTTCGAAGGTTGGAACAAGTTTGAATGATGTTTTAGGATTGGTTGACATGTTTGGTTGAGGTCCCGGGTGGCCTCGGGTGAGTTTCGGGTACTTAACGGGAGTTGAATTGGACTTAGGAAGAATTTGAGGTTGCTGAACCTGTCATAACCGCACCTGCATGTGTGGGACTGCAGGTGCGGTGCCGCAGAAGCGGCTTGGTGATCGCAGAAGCGAGATTAGGCCAAGGCTCCAGGAACCGCAGGTGCGGCTGGGTGATCGCAAATGCGGAGCCGCAGATACGGCCAAGCGACCGCAGATGCGGACCTAGCCCGTTAAGTGAATTTCGCACCTGCGATGCCTTTTCTACAGGTGCGGGACCGCAGGTGCGCTCCATGACCGCAGATGCTGTAATCGCTGGGCAGAAAATATAAAATTTCCAGGGTTTGAGTTCGTAACTTGGAAAATCAAATTTGGAGCTCGGGGTAGGGCGATTCTGTGGGGTTTTTGAAGAGAAGATTGTTGGGTAACAATTCCTTATCCCTTTCTAGTTGTATTCCATTAATCTATTATTAGTTTTATCATTTAAATTCGGATTTGGGGTGAGAAATTGGGGAAAATTTTGGAAAAGTTCTTAGGCCTAAGTTTCAAGTTTTGATTGGGGATTTGACATCGGATATGGATAATTTTGGTATGTATGAACTCGTGAGAGTGTGAGGATTCTGAATTTGTAAATTTTACCCGATACCGAGACGTGGGCCTGAGGGGGGTTTTGGTCATTTTTCCTAATTTCGCATATTAGCTTAGAATTAATTAGTTGAATTAGTTTCTTGAAGTGTTATTTACATTATGCAATTAATTTGAATAGATTTGTGCTATTTGGAGTCAAGTACTCGTGGCAAGATCATGGTTTCGGGTTGATTTTTGTCACAACCCAAAATCCACTAAGGGTCGTGATGGCACCGGACATCGTTGTCAGGCAAGCCAACACCAAATAACTAGTAATTTCTTGTTTTAATATTTTTGAAATCATTTCTTTTAAACATTAAATAATAAATAATTAATTTCACTGAATAAATAATGATACCTTTAACAATCTTAAAATACTGAATAATCCCATAGACATCCCAAAACCCGGTTCACAAGTGCATGAGCAATTTCTAAAAAATAATGTAATACAATAACTGTCCGAAAAACAAGTTGGACAGTAGAAAGAAAATACAACATAATACTCTGAAGGAGACTCTGCTGGCTGCGGATCGTCTCGAGAAGTGCAGCTCACCTAAGTCCCTGTATCAACCATGCCGCCGCGCCAAACTAGGCCACTAAACGTACATGTGCCTGTGCAATAAAAACGCACAGCAAGTGTAGCATGAGTACAAAAATAACGTGTACTCAATAATTATCCCGTCTAATCTCGAAGAAGTAGAGACGAGAGGTCGACTTCGACACTTGCTAGCGGTCCAATAATAATATACCAATAATATAGCAAATCAAGGCTTTTTATATAAATAGTTGTAACTCAATAGCATGAAGCAAGTAACCAATTCTTTTATTAATAGGAAATTTCTAATTTCATTTTTTTCATCATTTATGCATTTATCTCACGCCAGGGAGGCAATATCATCATTTACAATTTGCAAGTCAAGCAAATACAAGCATGCGCAAATCATGCCGAGGTTGTACGGCCCGATCCAATAATATTTAAACTGTGCACTGCTAGAGGGTCGAATGGCGCGAACCATAGATACATCTATTCAATCTACCGAGGCGTTCGGCCCGTTCCACAATAGATAAACACATTCAAACAGTCAAATCAAGAATTCATCAAGGAGAAATTATTCAGGAAAAGGCAAGTTTCTCTTTTAAAAGTCAAGAAATAATATCTAGCCTTTTAGAAATTCATTTACACGTTCGATATGTTTAAGCATTTTTAAATTTGTCAACAAGGTTGCAAATATTACAAGTAAAGCATTCTTTTGGGCCCTAAGCTACCCGAACTTAAGCATAACAGTAGATACGCATGGACTCTCGTCACCTCGTGTGTACGTAGCCCCCACAAATAGGAGCACATAACCAGTTAACTCACCTATGGGGACAATTCCCTCTTACAAGGTTAGAAAGGAGACTCACCTCGCTCCGAAGTTCCACAACCGGCATTCCACGCCCTTCTGAAGACTCAAATCGATGCACAATGCTCCAAAACTAGCCAATAATTATGCAAATCCATTAATATATGTTCAATTACTCATAATAGTCCAATTTATAACAATTCCTAACCCCGATCGAAAAGTTGACAAAATCGCCCTCGGACCCACATGCCCGGATTCTGAAATTTTTGGAAGATAAAGTTTACCGACAACCTCTCGAACTCAAATATATAATTTACTCTCAATTTCATGCCCAAATCGTGGTCAAAATCCAAGAAAACCAAATTTCTAGGTTTTTCTTCAAAACCCCAATTTTCACTAATTTCCCATGATTTTCCATGTTAAAATCTAGATATAATCCAAGTATTAACTTGCAATAGGTGGGAATCACTTACCTTGACATGGATGATGAAAATGGAGGTCCAAAATTGCTCCTAGGTCGGCTCCCATGGAGGAAATGAGATGAAATGAGCCAAACCCATTTATTTACACTTATACACTGCCCAGACGACTCTTCTTTGTGTTCGCGAAGAAGAAAATTCCCAAAACCCATTTTTCAAACACTTCTCAGACATCCTATAGTATAATGACCATAACTTTTTGTACAAAACTTCAAATTACAAATGGTTCAATGTTTTGAAAACTAGACATCAAGGTCTACAACTTTCATGTTTTGGTTATCTCCCAATTCCTTAAAGATTTTGAGATATAAGCTGCCAAAGTTAGCCCTGTGCAACACAATTTCTTCTTCATCTTCCCGGACAGCCTGTAGTGTACCAGCCAAATGGTAAATGGTTTACTTTTCTGAAAACTAGACACAAAGGGCTACAACTTTCATTTTTGGATCATCTCCAAATTCCTTATAGATTGCGAGATATGAGCCTCCGAAGTTAGACTTGTGCAACAGAGATTTCCTTCTTCGCGACGCGAGGATCCCTTTGCGAACATGAAGAACAAAGTCCCTGAAGCCAAATCCTTCTTCGCGAACGCGAGTGGATCTTCGCGAACGCGAAGAAAAACACCAAACACTAGCAACAACTATTGCAAAAACAGCCCGAAATGATCCAAAACCACCCCAAAACACCCTCGAGGCCCCTGGGGGCCCGTCCAATCACACAAACTAGTCGCATAACATAACACATACCTGTTCGAGGCCTCAAATCACATCAAACAACATCAGAATCATGAATCGCACCACAATTCAAGCTTAATGAACTTTAGAACTTCAAACTTCTACATTCGATGTCGAAACCTATCAAATCACGTCCGATTGATCTCCAATTTTGCATACAAGTCACATTCGACATTAAGGACCTACTCCAACTTCCGGAATTGGATTTCGACCCCCATATCAAAAAGTCTACTTCTGGTCAAACTCCTCAAAAACCTTCAAATTCTATCTTTAGCCAAATGACTCCAAAATGACCCATGGACCTCCGAATTCACTTTCGATTGTGCTCCCCATACCAGAATCACCATACGAAGCTATTTCCAGACTTGGAATCCCAAACGGACATTGATAACGCTGAAATGCACTTCAACCCAAACTTATGAAATTCTTCCAAAAATGCCAACTTCCATAATAGGTGCCGAAACGTTCCCGGGTCTTCCAAAACCCGATCTGGACATATGCCCAAGTCCGAAATCATCATACAAACCTGCTGGAACCTTTGAATCCCGATCCCGAGGTCGTTTACTTAAAAATCCAATCTTAGTCAATTCTTTCAACTTAAAGCTTCCGAAATGAGAATTCCCTTTCTAAATCAACTCCGAACTTCCCGAAATTCAATTCTGACTATGCGTACAAGTCATAATACCTGAAGTGAAGCTGATCATGGCCTCAAACTGCTCAACAGCATGCTAGAGCTCAAAACGACCGGTTGGGTCATTACAATTTTGAGCTGGTTCGAGGTAAGTGGCTTGCCTAACCTTGTGTGGGGGAACTCCCCTTAGGATTTGGTATTGTCGATATTTGAAATACCTTGTACGTGAGGTGACGAGTGTGTACTTGTGCTAATTGTTGAAAATCCTATTTTCATTAAGTAACTCTAATTGTGCTTCCTTTCCTGCTTATACTACTAGCAATTTGAGCCTGCTGTTAGCTTAGGGAAGCATGTCTAATTACCTTAATGGCTTTATTCGCTCAAACTTCCTTATTTGGATTATGTGTAGCATGCTAGGTTAGAAATACCTGTTTTACCTTCATATGAAATTTGAATTGAATTGAGTATTCTTCGTGTTGCTGTTGTGTGTTTACTTTGGGACTACGGGACGATATCCCGGGAGATCCTCCTGCTTGTTTACTTTGGGACTACGGATTTTTATTCCGGGAGATCCCCTGTACCTATATTGATTTGGACTGTAGTCCGGGATACCGAGAGATCCCTAGCACGTATATTGAGGATACTAAGAGATCCTAGGGATACCGAGAGATCCCCAGCACGTATATTGAGGATACTAAGAGATCCTTGGGATACTGAGAGAACCCCAGCATATATATATATATATATATATATATATATATATATATATATATATTGAGGATACTAAGAGATTCTCGGGATACTAAGAGATCCTCAGCACATATATTGAGGATACTAAGAGATCCTCGGGATACTGAGAGATCCCCGGTTGTTATCTCTGTGTTGAGCGGTATTCCTTTTATGATTATTTTGTCTCCGTTATAGTTGTTGTTATTCTTATTATCATGTGATACTTCTTACTATTAGCATTTAATTATATTGTCGTATTATATACTGTTTTACCTCATTTTTCAGCTATAATCAGTAGGGCCCTAACCTTCCTCGTCACTACTCGACCGAAGTTAGGCTTGGCACTTACTGAGTACCGCTGTGGTGTACTCATTCCCTTCCTGCACATGTTTTTCATGTGCAGATCCAGGTACTTCGACTCAGCCCTACTATCCTTGAGGCGGGGTGATCCATCAGAGACTTCGAGGTATGTCTGTCGCGTCCGCAGACTGAGGAGTCCCTTTCCATTCTCTCTCATAGTATTAGCCCTTCTGTATTTACTTTTGTTTAGACACTCTGAAGTTAAAACACTGTAGTTATTCCACAGTTTGTGATTTCATGAGATTCCGGGTTTTGGGAAATGTAGTTTCAATTTGAGAGTTGTATTGTATATGCCGAGCGGCATCTTTAAACCTTCACTATGTTTATTCCGCAAGTTTTTATTTGTTTTTATTCTATTGTTTCTTTTTTCGCAATCTGTTAGGCTTACCTAGTCGTAGAGACTAGGTGCCGTCACGATAGTTCACGGAGGGTGAACTGGGGTCGTGACAGTTAATTAGACTTAGTATCTCATGTTTGTCGACGCCCCTTTTTCTAAAGGCGAAATTGGGTTTACGACATTTGGGCGGACAACTCTTTTCCTTTTGGGAATTGGGTTAGAGATTTAGAAGAGTCGCCACCTAATGATTAAGTACATTAGGACACTAAGAAAGAAATGAAGAGAAGAAGAACCAGAGAATGGGTAAGGGCTGAAATTATCTAGGGGGAAGGTGTTAGGCACCCCCCAAGATCCACTAGTGTGGTTCCCGACCATGATACAATTGTGACTTTAAATATAAACAACAAATAAACATACAAGACAATTCTCACATAACGATTGCAAGTAGGGAAAGTATAAAAGTTAAATAAACGAGCTGAAATTTGGGACTAGGCAATTTCATAATTTATTTTAAAGAATATACGAGTGCAGAAGAATGGGAGTCAAATAATCGATACAAATAATCAGGCAAAGGGATGAAATGGGGCGACAATTTTGGGGAGGAAAAAAAATACTTGGACATTTAAAGAGTTTTAAAAAAATGATTAAAGCAAAAGGCAAGGTTTAAAAGAACCGAAAACTGCAATTTAAAAATTCTGAAAGAGAGAAGTAAACACATAAAGAGGGAGGGGGTCCTAGGCTTATAAATAACATGGATCACCCATGCAACACTCAGTAACCAATTATACACGTGGTGTTATCGCGCGATCATCATATCCATGTCTACCATTTCCCACCCCGTTAAGGTACTAAAGCGCGGAATGATCTCGTTACTTATTGCATGCTACTACCCGCCCCAATCCTATAAGTCCCGGAGGCAGTTGGGACTATCAATCCTAGAGGGAAGGGATATTGGCTTTTAAGTTAAAAAGGACAAAATCTAGTGCGACAAACAAAACATATAAGAGCAGTTAAGGGGGAAAACACATAGCAGTTAACGCTCAAATAGGCCTCCTCATTCAAAGCAGAAATTGTTTAGCATGACTTACAAGTACTGGTTAGGTCTTTAATTAAACTTACGTAAAGGGGGTGGCTGTTTATCGCATATTTTCAGATAAGAAGTCCGAATTAGGCCTGCCTGCTGGTTGTAATTATTAGAGACTGGTATAATTAATTGATTACCTAATGGTTTGCCTAGGTGAAACCTATAGGCATGATATCTAACAAGGTCAAACATATTGATTTTAAAGAAGATTACTGACTTTAGAAATAAACCAATTCTGCGGATGTTAACAATATTATTACTGATTTTAGACTTTGCGGGTGAATCAGATTTAAACGATTGCTCCTATAGGCATGAATTCTAAGCGTTATTGATTCTAAAACGGTTATGTAAGTGCAGGAATCCTAAGAGCATGGTATCTAAGATGCAATTGATTATTTTTTTAACCTATGGATTGTTTGCCTAATGACATGTGTATGTGCAGAAGTGCAGGAAACTTATAATCATGATTTCTATATGCAGAAGTGCAGAGACTTATATACATGATTTCTAATGAAATGCATAACTTATAGACAGGATTTCTAACGCAGTAATGAAATAACTTATAAGCAAGATTTCTATATGTAGATGCATAAACTTATAGGCAGGATTTCTATATGTGGATGCATAAACTTATAGGCAGTATTTCTATATGTGGATGCATAAACTTATAGGCAGGATTTCTATATGTGGATGCATAAGCGAAAAAACAGGTTGTGATTGCAGAAATAAATACCTAAAGCATGATGTCTACCCACATGCATAACATGAGCGACCCTCCCCTTTTCACTATACACCCCCAATAGTTATTACAAATTATTACAACCCGAATGAATCAAGAAAAATAAAAATAAAAGAAAAATTACATCAGAAATTAAAGTTCCAACCAAGGAGAGCCTAATTCAGACTCCTAGTCTGAAACATGAGATAAACCAACTTCCAAAGATCAGATTTCCATAGCCTTTCTCATTCTTTGGGTGTGTCAAAGTTCCAAGGAGCTTCATGAACTCCAGGCAGTGCTCACACCCAATTACATTTGCAGGATCAGATTGTAGTGCAGTGTGGAAGGGCAAGCCCTCAAATGTCCAAGTTCAGAGGGAACTCAAGGTCCCCAAGGCAAGGCTCATAGGAGGGGGGGCAGAACTTAGAGTCTAAGAATAAGTGTAAGTGCAATAGAGGGGGAATTAGGGAAAGCCATGGCAAACTAGTGGTCATGCCCAGCAATTAGGATGCTGGCACACCCCTGACCAGCCTGTCAGTTTGAGTTTGGGAGTTAGGACCTATTGAAGGTCAGGTTCAGACCTGGGCAGCAATTTGGATGCGGCCAGGCCATGAACTTTAACTCAACACACATAGGGGAATGGGGGTATGGGGATTTTATAGCAAGCAGTAAACATAAAAGAAAGAACATGTTTAATACAGAGTATAAACAACAAAGTAAACCAGAACATGGCAACTGTTAAGTAAACACATAGGGAAGGAGCTGAAATTAAATTGGGACATACCAGTTTTAGGAAAAACAAATAAGTAAAACAGCAGTCTTGAAAAGCCAAGTTGCAAGCAAAGCAGTACAACAGTCTCAGAAAAGAGTGGAGAATTGAAAGAGTATTGTGATTGAGAGTATGCGTGTGAGAGTATGAGTATTGAACTTAGGATTCAAAATTTCAAAAGTTCGAAAGTTCAAAAGTTAAAAAGTTCTTTAAGTTCTCCCTCAAAAGTTCTGATAGGTCAATCCCCTTTTATAGTGCAGCAAACAAGTAAGAACAAGGTAAGGAAATAATATTGAAATCAATCTCCCTTTAATTAAGGGATTCTGATTTCAAACGGGTGAAAATAATTAAGGAAAGGGATTTGAAAAAAAATCCAGGCAGTACAATAAAGGGTAAATACATGGGAGTTATTTAAGGCAAAAGTCTGATGGTACACGGTTTGTGTGAAATAAGGAAAGGGAATCAATCAAACAGCCAGTAAAATCAAAGTGGTAGGCTTTGTTCGAATGAACCAAGTCGAGAAAAGATAAGGATGGTTCAATTAGAGAAAATCAGTAACAATTAGTCAAACCCTATTAAAGGAATTGAGAACCAATTAGTAGTTGGCATAACCTTTTTTGAAAGAAGAACTTCTCATATATAAAGCAGACAAATCAAACAAAAAGGGGTCGTCATGTTACTTAGAAAAGAGTCTAATATTGAAAGGTTCAGAATCATAAGCAAAGGGAAAAACAAGTTCAGTTTGTAGACTCATGGTGAGTCTCAGAGTCCAGGGTTCCAATGCAGAACCCTAGTCCAAACACCAAATCAAACTTGCCAAAGAAAACCCCAAATCCTAGGGTTTCAAATCGAATCAGACATAGAGATGAGAAGGCAAGCCATTGAAACAGACTCAAAGGTCTGTTTCAGAGCCTCATGAGAAACAAAACAAATAGGATAGCAGGTTTGAAACAACAAAGAAAGAAAGCTGATTTAAGAGCATAAAAGAGCATGTTCTAGAAAAGTCGGAACTTAAGCAAGCTCAGAGGAAAAGAGAGGTGATGTAAACTTAAGCCACAGTAGATGAAACATGCTTAGCAAGTACACAAACAGAGTCTAGTAAAGCAAACAAAATCAAAGAACTCAACAGTAAACACATATAGTAGAAGAGTAACATAACAAGGATTATCATGTGAGCACAGGAGTAACATGTATAGTAGGAAAAGAAGAAGCAGAAGAACAACACACGCGTAGTAACAGAAAATATACGAGCATAGTATAGACAAACATACATAAAGGAAAGAACAGCAAGAATCAGAAAGATATTTTTTGAAAACCTTTCAGAAACCCTAAATCGAAAAATAACAATTTTGAAAAGAAAATTTGGGGAAAACAATTTAGAGGTCCAGTAGAACACAAACATACCATAGATCTAAGAAAATAAACAGAGAAAAACCTCGAACAACTTAGGGTTTCGGAGAAACCCTAGAAATGAGAAAGGCTTGGAAAAGTCAGATCCTGGGTCGAAGAGGTCAGGAATCAGGCTTCTCGTGCTTGAATATGCCGGAGCATGGCCGGAGAAGCCATGGAACCAAAGATCTGAGAAGATCTGAGAGAGAACCATCGAAGTCAAACTTCAAAACCTCGAACTCCCAAGGTCTAATGGTGGAGAGGGGTGAGTATAGACCATCCATGTCCTGAGAATCCATGGATTCCGGTGAAAGTACGGTGAAAAAGGGTCGGAGACAGGCTAGGGTTCCGAAGAACCTTCGAGAGAGTTTTGAGAGTGGAGAGTATTCAAGGGCGACGGACTAAACAAAATGGGGGAATAGGGTATGGTTTGGGGAATTAAAAATGGAAAGGGGAGATCGTGACCGTTGATCAGATTGATCAACGGTCTGGATTAAAGGAGGCTTGGGTCGGGTAGTTAAATGGGTTAAGGATACGAAATTGGGCTAGCCTGGTTGGGATTCAAATTGGGTCAATTAGGGGGGGTTAATGTGGCTATAATCGAAATGCAAATGGGCTGCAATTGAAACGAAATGAGGCCAAATTTTAAATAGCCAGTTTTACCCCTTTTATTTTAAAAAAATAGTAAAAATGATTTTAAAAGCAAATTAAAAGTACTGAACCAATTAATAATATATAAATATTAATTAAAAAAAATATTGAAACCAATTTTACAATTATAGAAATGCTATTAATCTTAAAATAGGCTAAAATTGCAATTGTATGCAATTTAGCTTTTAAAAATACCAGATAAATTTGTAAAAATATACAAAAATCACCTTAACTATATTTTGGTATAAATATGAGAATAAAATAAATTATTCACAAAAATTTATAGTTTTGGGAATAATTACTGGCTTTTGTACTGCTAAAATGGGTAATAAATTGATTTTAAAATCTTTTAAAAATTAGAAAAAAATATCAAAACACTTGGGCATGCTTATATAGCATGTACATGTTATTTTGAAAGCATTTTGTGTATAAAATACATAGGAAAAAATTGGGTATCAACAGCTGCCCATCTTTACCCGGGAAGGATGAAAGAGTTGTCGGGTAAAGACATGATGGCCAATTTTGACCGAATGAAACGGTTTGAAGAATTTTGACCGAGCCCTGGTTCCTGAGCTGCCTACATATCCCTGGTCTCACAGGAATCAGGCCATATGTAGTTCAGGGTCCGTCGACAGAATATGCCGATGGAGATTTTCCAAGAAGGGCGCGATGTTCAGGTTGAGAAGGATGGTCAGAGTCTGATAGGCTGCGGGAACGGGAGCGGGGTTGCTCCTGCCGAGACGGCCGTTGCTAGCCGGTGTACCTGCAAATGAATAATACCAACATATATTGTGCGTGAATTTAAACGTGATGCAAGTTCCCGTTGGACCATGAATNTGGCTCGGCTCTTTTTATGGTGATACTGTAGGTACCCTCGGGTAGCGTTGCTAAACAAAATTCCGACAATAAACACGCATGAGTTTGTTAAAGATATG
Source organism: Nicotiana attenuata (assembly GCF_001879085.1). Classification (NCBI taxonomy): domain Eukaryota; kingdom Viridiplantae; phylum Streptophyta; class Magnoliopsida; order Solanales; family Solanaceae; genus Nicotiana; species Nicotiana attenuata. The sequence goes on along the minus strand of NW_017671967.1, from coordinate 85,803 downwards.
ACATACGTATATATTGAAGAAATAGTTTTTAGATGAACCGACGACCATGACGTGGTTCAAGACATTGCGACCTCTCCTACTGCGGAATTTTGAGGGTCCTCCTCAAAATTCTGCCCCAGCTTAGTGGGTTGCTGCTTCTGACGACTGCTTGCAATGAACGACTGAAGTTACTTCGGAATTTTGAGGGTCCTCCTCAAAATTCTGCCCCAGTTTCCAATTTCAGGGGAGAATGAAAATTTTATTGAATTGTGACCGAACCCATAAGGCTGCTTATGTATCCCCTCTTAAACGGGAATCAGGTCAGACATAGTTCAAACTACATAAGGAAATCATGAATGGTTACACATAGTATCACTTGACAGCATCTGAATTTATTGGTTTTCGCCAAACTTCTCTGTCCATTTCTGCAAGTATGAGGGCTCCTCCTGTCAGAACCCGATGAACCATGTACTGACCTTGCCAGTTAGGGGAGAACTTCCCTTTGGCTTCATCTTGATGTGGAAAAATCTTCTTCAACACCAGCTGCCCTGGTGTAAACCATCTTGGTCTGACTCTCTTATTGAAGGCTCTGGTCATTCTGTTTTGGTAAAGTTGTCCATGGCAAACCGCGTTCATTCTCTTTCCATCTATGAGAACTAACTGTTCGTAACGACTCCTTACCCATTCTGCATCGTCGATTTCTGCTTCCTGGATGATTCTTAGGGATGGAATTTCTACCTCGGTGGGGATGACCGCTTCCATACCATAAACCAGCATATAGGGAGTTGCACCAGTCGATGTGCGGACTGTGGTGCGATACCCTAACAAAGCAAATGATAGCTTCTCATGCCACTGCTTATGCTTTTCTACCATCTTTCTCAATATCTTCTTGATGTTCTTATTAGCGGCTTCTACAGCTCCGTTTATCTGAGGCCTGTAGGCTGTGGAATTCTTGTGTTTGATCTTGAAGGTTTCGCACATGGTTTTCATCAAATCACTGTTGAGGTTGGAACCGTTGTCAGTAATGACTGATTCTGGGATCACGAATCGACAAATGATACGGTCACGGACAAAGTCTGCCACGACTTTCTTGGTCACTGATGTGTAAGATGCTGCTTCAACCCATTTAGTGAAATAATCAATTGCTACTAGGATAAACTTGTGCCCATTTGATGCGGCAGGTTCGATTGGTCCGATAACATCCATTCCCCATGCGGCGAACGGCCATGGCGAGCTTGTTGCATTAAGCTCATTTGGAGGCACTTTTATCATGTCTGCATGGATCTGACAGCGGTGGCACTTTCGAACATACTGGATGCAGTCCGTTTCCATAGTCATCCAAAAATAACCTGCCCGGAGTATCTTCTTGGCTAAGACAAAATCGTTCATATGTGGGCCACAGGTCCCAGCATGAATTTCCTCTAGCAGTTTGGATGCTTCCTTTGCGTCAACACACCTTAGCAATCCCAAATCAGGAGTTCTCCTATACAGGATTCCTCCGCTGTGGAAGAAATTGTTGGATATTCTTCGCAGAGTGCGCTTCTGAATAGCATTTGCAAGCTCTGGATATTTTCCTTCGGCCAAGAATTCCTTGATGTCGTGAAACCAAGGCTTTCTGTCTGCTTCTTCCTCGACATGAGCACAGTAAGCTGGCTGATCATGAATCTTTACTGGAATAGGGTCTATGAAGTTCTTATCTTGATGCTGAATCATGGATGATAGAGTGGCCAATGCATAGGCAAACTCATTCTGGACTCTGGGAACATGCCGGAGCTCTGTCTTTATGAACCTTTTCCTCAACTCCTGTACATGATGCAAATACAGGAGTATCTTGGAGTTCTTGGTCACCCATTCTTCTCGGACCTGATGTATAAGCAAATTCGAATCTCCAATCACTAGCAACTCTTGGACGTTCATGTCAACAGCCATCTTGAGCCCCAAGATGCAAGCTTCGTACTCGGCCATATTGTTTGTGCATGGGAACCTAAGCTTGGCAGATACCGGATAATGCTGGCCTATTTCTGATACTAAGACCGCTCCTATGCCAATTCCTTTGAAATTTGCTGCTCCATTAAAAAACATTCTCCAGCCATCATAGGATTCTGCAATGTCTTCTCCTATGAATGATACCTCCTCATCAGGAAAATACGTCTTCAGAGGCTCGTATTCTCCATCCATAAGGTTTTCAGCGAGGTGGTCCGCTAGTGCCTGTCCTTTGATTGCTTTTTGAGTCACGTAGACAATGTCAAATTCACTCAGCAAGATCTGCCACTTGGCTAGCTTACCAGTGGGAATGGGCTTCTGAAAGATATACTTTAATGGGTCCATTCTTGATATGAGATACGTAGTGTAAGCACAGAAATAATGCCTCAACTTCAAGCTACCCAAGTCAGAGCACAACAGGTGCGTTCTAGTAAGGAATATCGGGCCTCGTACGGGGTGAACTTCTTGCTGAGATAATAAATGGCCTGCTCTTTTCTCCCTGTTTCATCACACTGCCCCAGAACACAACCAAACGCTCCATCCAATACTACAAGGTAGAGTAGCAGGGGTCTACCTGGTTCGGGCGGAACCAGAACCGGCGATGTTGACAGGTACTCTTTGATTCTGTCGAAGGCTTTCTAGCAGCCTTCAGTCCATTTGGTAGCGGCGTCCTTCTTCAACATCTTAAAGATCGGCTCACAAATGACAGTGGACTGAGCGATGAATCGGCTGATGTAGTTAAGTCTCCCCAAGAAACTCATAACCTCCTTCTTGCTCTTCGGCGGCGGCAGTTCTTGAATAGCTTTGAGCTTTGATGGATCCAATTCTATCCCTCGGCAGCTCACAATGAACCCAAGTAGTTTTCCGGCAGGAACCCCGAATGCACATTTTGCGGGATTCAGCTTCAGGTTGTACCTTCTCAGTCTATTGAAGAATTTCCTCAAATCTCCCATGTGATCAGCGACTTTCTTGGATTTGATGATGACGTCGTCTACATACACTTCGATCTCCTTGTGTAGCATGTCATGAAAAATTGTGGTCATGGCCCTCATGTAGGTGGCCCCTGCATTTTTTAACCCAAACGGCATCATTTTGTAACCATACATCCCCCACGGCGTAATGAAAGCCATTTTCTCAGCATCCTCTTCATCCATCCATATCTGATGGTACCCAGCAAAACAATCAACGAACGACTGCAACTCATGCTTGGCGCAGTTGTCAATCAAGATGTGTATATTCGGCAAGGGAAAGTCGTCTTTTGGACTGGCCCGGTTGAGATCCCGATCGTCGACGCAAATTCTAACCTTCCCATCCTTCTTCGGTACTTGCACAATATTGGCTAACCATGTCGGATACTCTACTACCCGGAGGACCTTAGCTTTGACCTGCTTAGTGACTTCTTCCTTGATTTTCAAACTCATGTCTGGCTTGAACTTTTTGAGCTTCTGTTTCACTGGCGGATAGGCCGGATCAGTCGGTAATTTATGAGCCACAATGGACGTGCTTAGACCAGTCATGTCGTCATATGACCATACGAATATGTCTCATATTCCTTTAGAAATTTTGTATACTCTTCCTTCTCTGATTGTGACAAATGAACGCTGATTCGTGTTTCTTTGATGTTTTCCGCATCTCCCAGGTTAACAATCTCAGTCTCGTCCAGGTTGGACTTAGGTCTATTCTCAAAATTCTCAACTTCTTTAACAATTTCTTCCGGTATATCATCTTCCTCTGAGTCTATGTCCGTTTGTTGCATTGTCTCGTTGCATGTCACAGTCATTGGTTCATCAAGATAAGTAATAGTAATGTTGTTTGAGTAAAGTAATGAGAGAAAATAATAAGAGTGAGATTTGTAAGAAAATTGAAATACTTTCATAAATTCCATAAGTGTTTTGAACATTGGAGCTCTTTCTTGAAAAGTAAAAATGCGAAGGAAAAATAAACTAGTAAAACAGAATAGTGCGTGGTGCTTTGTTCAGCCTTGCTACCCCGAGGCATGCCGGGCTCTGGTGGTTCTGACAGTCCAGTTGTTGAGGCGTGCTCCTCTGCTTACAGCTTGTATGGAAGGACTAAGAGAAGGGGTGGGTGGAGGGGCCCTGGATCTCATAACATATGATGACGTTGCCAGAGTTCACGAACTAACCTTTGGGAGGGGAATAAACAAAAGGTAAAAACAAAAGGTAACAAGTCAGTAAGGATTATAAAAAATATATTGCAATATTTAAACACGTAGTGCGGAAATATAAAGCGCGTCCTAACTTTGGGGACCTCGTTGTGCCCGAGGTACGCCTAGCGACAAGTTGATTTGGAGAACTTAGAATGCTAAATGCCTCATTTTATTGATAAAAGTAGACAAATCCCCAAACAACACCAAATAACAGGAAATAAAAAATGTCACAAATGGCCACTGGCCTTATTACATTTTATAAAGTGGAAATGGAAACTCCTATCTATTTGGTCCCAGAAGGACCTTCCCCAGACTCGGCATCATTGGCTCCATCGAACAGCTTCCCTAGCTCGCGCAGTCCCAGCAGCAGGTAGGCTCTGGATGATCTTGTTGTCGGGTTGGATTTCCAAGAGAGAAGGTAGGTTCCCCAAATATCTCTGGATGAGAGTCTGATCACTAGAGTGAAAATCCTTCCACCAGCTTAGAAGTTTTGGGTGGATATTGGTGACCATCCGAATCTGGGGACTTCGTGCCTCATGTTTCTGCAAGACAAAGGGTTAGGCCCTTACCCCCACCGGACTCGACTATTTAATATCAACAATTAACATAAAAGCATTTTAGTTCTCCAAATAAATGCACAGAACATGATAAGGTCCGTTTTGGGTTTCAAGGAAACCTAGTGGACTTTGGACAAGGCTATCTTAAAGAGTCATTATGCGGACAACATAACTGACTCGGCTAGGTTTGACCATGATGCATGTATAATTTAAAGAGAGAGGGTTTTTATGGGGTTTTAGACTGGTACCCTTGAGCGGACAACTCAAGAGGGAAAGGCGCGGAACCGTCGACTACACCGTTGATCGACTGGTTTTACCGCAAATATGCCTTTGCCGGATTTAGGGGGTGATAATATCGTAAGAGCGCAACCACTCATTATAAGCGTTGCTATAGGTATTTAGTTTGGCACGAGTGGAATATGATGTTAGAAAAAACTACCATACAATAATTACAAATTGTCATGTACTTTCACGTTCATAAGTAATNGGCAGCTCATCCTCGTGAAAGGTGATTTTATGACTCTCCAACACTTGGCCCACCATGTTCGCCATTTCTCCTCCAGTGATGTTGCTTGGTACATACGCCTCACTCAATACCTTCAACAAGGCATTCTTGTGTGCATCAGAACTTTGTAATAAAGCCAAGATAGAAATTTATGTCGGTGTTTTGTTCAGCTGGTCAATGACCGAGTATTCCTTGGCTTGTATCTTTCTCCAGAGATCACCGGGTCCAGTTTTAATGATGGCTTGTCGGCCAGAGATCTGCTTACTCGACTCAGCTAAGTGTTCTGGCGTATAAACCCTGCCGGTTCTTGTCATACCCTGCGCTGCAACTGTTTCTTCGAACTTGGCTTTTCCTTTCTTTCTTGCCTCGGCTGTGTAGTCCCACGGTATAGCTTTTGTGTGGAACGGTGTTACGGCTGTCATTGCTACTGGAATAGGCACCCTTGCCCTGGAAGGTAATACAATAACTTCAAAGGGCTCAGGCGCCTTTGGGGACCCAAACTCGACCTCGATTGGTGTTGGCGTCTTTGCGGAGGCTGGTGTTTCAAACTCAAGCGGTATGGACATGTTCACCTCAGCATCTTCGGAAGGCTGAATTTGGACTACAATCGGGTTAAGAGTGATCGTTGGTTTCTTTGGATCGTCACCTTCCGTGATCAAGCTGATTGATCCTTTGGGATCCCAATCATCTTCTATTTCAATCATATGAACACTTTCACCCTTGCGGTCTGGTAGAGTGTTGCTGCGGACGTTCGGAGCAAGCTCCTTTGCCACGATAATCTTGTTATCAGTTAAAGCCTGGATCTTGTCCTTCAGGGAGCGGCACTCATCAATAGTGTGTCCCTTCATGCCAGAATGGTATGCACAGGTTTTGTTTGGGTTAATCCACTGGGAGGGGTTTTCAGGAGTTATGGCAGGGATAGGGGTGACATAACCAGCGCTTTGAGTCTTTCGTACAGCTGGTCGATTGGTTCGGCAATGGCGGTGTATTGTTTGGGAGGTCTGCGGTCAAAATTTGGTCGGGGTCTAGGAAAGTTTTGGCGAGTAGGAGGTGATTGATAGTGGGATGGTTGAGTGTTGTAGGCTTGGTAGACTTGTGCGGGTTGGGAATATTTGGGTGAAGTGGGTTGGTATGTGGGAGGTGGAGGTGATTGATAGGCAGGTGGTGGAGCTTGGTAGGAAGGTGCGGGGTAATTTGGGGTAGGTTGATATGTAAGAGGGGGTATTGGGTAGGTTTGGTATTTGATTGGGGATTTTGTTCTCTGTGCAACCATCACGGCACTCACATCCCTTTTCTTGGACGTGCCACCAGACTGTAGAGCCTTGTTGGTAGCCTATAATGCTTCAAAGTTAGTGACCATACCACTTTTAATACCTTCCTCGATCCTCTCCCCTAGCTTGATGATGTCGGAGAATTTCTGGCCTTCAATCAGCATCAACCTTTCGTAGTACTGTGGGTCTTGAGCCCGGACGAAAAACCTGTTCATTTGTTCTTCTTCTAAAGCCGGCCTGACCTTAGCAGCTTCTGATCTCCAACGAGTGGCATACTCGCGGAATGTCTCCGTGGGTTTCTTTTTCAAGTTCTGGATGTAGAACACATCTGGCGCATTTTCCGTGTTGAATCTGAACTTGTCCATGAAATCGGACGCCATACTCACCCAGTTTGACCACTTCTTCGGGTCTTGGCTAATGTACCAAGACAGCGCGTCCCCTTTCAGACTTCTCATAAAGAGCTTCATGCGAACCTTTTCATCCTTTCCTACTCCGACCAGCTTGTCGCAGTATGTCCTCAAATGAACTCTGGGATCCCCGGTGCCATTGAACATTTCGAACTTGGGAGGTTTGTACCCCTCGGGCAGTTCAACATCTGGTTGAATGCAAAGGTCTTCGTAATTCAGTCTCTCGATCCCCTTGCTTCCTTCAACACCCTGAACTCGGCTAGTCAGCTTTTTGAGTTCTGCGGCCAGATTCTTGATAAGAGAGTCTTTGTCATCAAACTCAGGTGCACTTGAGGCGGGCTGAATGGGTTGTGGTATGGTTTCCACATAGATGGGGGTGTTGTGGTGATGATCATTTACGGAGTTTAGTGGTTCGGGGATGAGCAGTGGGGTGTTGCTTGAAGTGTGGCATGTGTTGCAGTGGTGATGGGGAGTGGGTTGGTTTTGTGGCTTCGGGATGTTTTGAGGAGGTATGGGATTTTGAGTGTTGGGGTGCTGATATTCGGGGTAGTGAGGGAAAATGACAAGCTTGCCAAGTTCCGAACTTGGTCCAATTCTTCCTGAAATTTTAATAACTTTTGTTCGAGCTGGGAGGCACTTTCTTTGGAAACCTGAATACCTTGAGAAGCTTCTACCCTTTCAACTGAGCTTTCCTTTCTGATGTTGCTCAAATCTTCCATCTTTCCTTTGTTCTTGTTTCTGATAGGACTCGGAGGAGGAGGAGGCGGAGGACCCTTGGATCTTGTGGAATATAATGACGATGCCAGAGTGCACGAACTAACCTTTGGGAAGGGGAATAAAACAAAAGTAAACAAAAAGGTAACAAGTTAGTGAGGATCGTAAGAAGAAAACGTTGCAATATTTAAACACATAGTGTAAGAATATAAATCGTGTCCTAATGTGGGAGCCTCGTTGTGCCCGAGGTAGGCCTAGCGACAAGTTGATTTGGAGAACTTATAATGCTAAATGCCTCATTTTATTGATAAAAGAAATAAGACGAATCCCAAAACGACACTAAATAACATGAAATAAAAATGTCACTAGTGGCCATAGGCCTTATTACATTTTCCAAAGGAAAAGATAAACTCCTATCTATTTGGTCCCAGAAGGACCTGCCTCAGGTTGAATGCTCTCGTTGATCAAATCCTCCAGCTCGCGTAGGTTCACCAGTAAAAATGCCTTTGCCAGGTGTTCCCCTTCGTTTCCCTCAGAGTTCTAGCAGTCGGTGACTCTCTTCCTCACTTTTCCTTCCAATTCCAGCAGACTGTATTCCAGATATTCCAGCTTTTCGCTAGCTTTGGCGGCTCTCTCTTTCCACTCATTGATTTAGTCATTTGATGGAAGACTCCTCCACCAGTCTAGCAAGAGTGGGGGCGTGCTAATCATACCGAAACTGGGGACCTCGTGCCTCATTTTCTGCAAAACAAAAGGTTAGGCCCTTACCCCCGCCGGACTCGACTTATTTAAATATCAATAATTGGCCTAAGCAGCATTTAGTTCTCCAAATAAATGCACAGACGTGGTAATGTCCATTTGGGTTCCAAGGAAACCCAGTGGACTTTGGACAAGGCTATCTTAAAGAGTCATTATGCGGACAGCATAACTGACTCAGCTAGGTTTGATAGTGATGCATGCACAATTGAACAGAGTAAGGTTTCTATGGGGTGTTAGACCGGTACCCTTGAGCGGACAACTCAAGAGGGAAAGGCACGGAACCGTTGACTGCATCGCTGATCGACTGGTTTTATCGCAAATACCTCTTTGCCAAATTTAGGGGGTGATAATATCGGAAGAGCGCAACCACTTATTATAAGCGTTGCTAAGGTCTTTCGTTTGGCACGAGTGGAATATGATGTCGAAAAAAATGCAATACAATAATTAAAAAATTGTCATGTACTTTCACGTTCATAAAATAATGGTTACAATAATTGCAGTTTTACAACAGTATTGAAGGAAAGCGATAAAAGAAAGCATTAAAGAAAAGAAACAAAGAACCAAGTTAGTTTCATAATAGTAAAGATATAAAGACATTAAATAAAGGCAATAAAGAAGCAGTAAAGTCACAAGCAACATGAAATGGTAAAAGCCTAAAGAAGTCCCCAGCAGAGTCGCCATGCTGTCAATGCCCCCTTTTTATAAAGGCGAAATCGGGTTTATGATATTTGGGCGGACAACTCTTTTCCTTTTGGGAATTGGGTTTGAGATTTAGAAGAGTCGCCACCTAATGATTAAGTGCATTAGGACACTAAGAAAGAAATGAAGAGAAGAAGAACCAGAGAATGGGTAAGGGCTTGAAATTATCTCGGGGGAAGGTGTTAGGCACCCCCCAAGATCCACTAGTGTGGTTCCCGGCCATGCTACAATTGTGACTTTAAATATAAACAACAAATAAACATACAAGACAATTCTCACATAACGATTGCAAGTAGGGGAAGTATAAAAGTTAAATAAACGAGCTGGAATTTGGGACTAGGCAATTTCATATTTATTTTAAAGAATATACGAGTGCAGAAGAATGGGAGTCAAATAATCGATACAAATAATCAGGCAAAGGGATGAAATGGGGCGACAATTTTGGGGAGGAAAAAAAATACTTGGACATTTAAAGAGTTTTAAAAAAATGATTAAAGCAAAAGGCAAGGTTTAAAAGAACCGAAAACTGCAATTTAAAAATTCTGAAAGAGAGAAGTAAACACATAAAGAGGGAGGGGGTCCTAAGCTTATAAATAACATGGATCACCCACGCAACACCCGGTAACCAATTATACACGTGGTGTTATCGCGCGATCATCATATCCATGCCTAACCTTTCCCACCCCGTTAAGGTACTAAAGCGCGGAATAATCTCGTTACTTATTGTATGCTACTACCCGCCCCAATCCTATCAGTCCAGGAGGCAGTTGGAACTACTAATCCTAGAGGGAAGGGATATTGGCTTTTGAAGTTTAAAAAGGAAAAAATCTAGTGCGACAAACAAAACACATAAGAGCAGTTAAGGGGGAAAACACATAGCAGTTAAGGCTTAAATAGGCCTGCTCATTCAAAGCAGAAATTGTTTAGCATGACTTACAAGTACTGGTTAGGTCTTTAATTAAACTTACATAAAGGGGGTGGCTGATTTATCGCATATTTTCAGATAAGAAGTTTGAATTAGGCCTGCCTGCTGGTTGTAATTATTAAAGACTGGTATAATTAATTGATTACCTAATGATTTGCCTAGGTGAAACCTATAGGCATGATATCTAACAAGGTCAAACATACTGATTTTAAAGAAGATTACTGACTTTAGAAATAAACCAATTCTGCGGATGTTAACAACATTATTACTGATTTTAGACTAAACGATTGCTCCTATAGGCATGAATTCTAAGCGTTATTGATTCTAAAACGGTTATGTAAGTGCAGGAATCCTACGAGCATGGTATCTAAGATGCAATTGATTATTTTTTTAACCTATGGATTGTTTGCCTAATGACATGTGTATGTGCAGAAGTGCAGGAAACTTATAATCATGATTTCTATATGCAGAAGTGCAGAGACTTATATACATGATTTCTAATGAAATGCATAACTTATAGACAGGATTTCTAACGCAGTAATGAAACAACTTATAAGCAAGATTTCTAATGTAGATGCATCAACTTATAGGCAGGATTTCTATATGTGGATGCATAAACTTATAGGCAGTATTTCTATATGTGGATGCATAAACTTATAGGTAGGATTTCTATATGTGGATGCATAAGTGAAAAAACAGGTTGTGATTGCAGAAATAAATACCTAAAGCATGATGTCTACCCACATGCATAACATGAGCGACCCTCCCCTTTTCACTATACACCCCCAATAGTTACTACAAATTATTACAACCCGAATGAATCAAGAAAAATAAAAATAAAAGAAAAATTACATCAGAAATTAAAGTTCCAACTAAGGAGAGCCTAATTCAGACTCCTAGTCTGAAGCATGAGATAAACCAACTTCCAAAGATCAGATTTCCAAAGCCTTTCTCATCCTTTGGGTGTGTCAAAGTTCCAAGGAGCTTCATGAACTCCAGGCAGTGCTCACACCCAATTCAATTTGCAGGATCAGATTGTAGTGCAGTGTGGAAGGGCCA